>NC_057419.1:23492885-23742409 GCF_019320065.1 Cervus canadensis
TCCAGCCCTTCACTTTCAATCTGTATGTGTCCCTTGCTTTGAGGTGGGTCTCTTGTAGACAGCATGTATAGGGGTCTTGCTTTTGTATCCATTCAGCCAGTCTTTGTCTTTTGATTCGGGCATTCAACCCATTTACATTTAAGGTAATTATTGATAAGAATGGTCCCGTTGCCATTTGCTTTGTTGTTTTGCGTTCACGTTCATACAACCTTTCTGTGTTTCCTGTCTAGAGAAGATCCTTTAGCATTTGTTGAAGAGCTGGTTTGGTGGTGCTGAATTCTCTCAGCTTTTGCTTGTCTGTAAAGCTTTTGAGTTCTCCTTCATATCTGAATGAGATCCTTGCTGGGTACAGTAATCTGGGTTGTAGGTTATTCTCTTTCATAACTTTAAGTATGTCCTGCCATTCCCTTCTGGCCTGAAGAGTTTCTATTGAAAGATCAGCTGTTATCCTTATGGGAATCCCTTTGTGTGTTATTTGTTGTTCTCTCTTGCTGCTTTTAATATTTGTTCTTTGTGTTTGATATTTGTTAATTTGACTAATATGTGTCTTGGGGTGTTTCGCCTTGGGTTTATCCTGTTTGGGACTCTCTGGGTTTCTTGGACTTGTGTCACTATTTCTTTCCCCATTTTGGGGAAGTTTTCAGCTATTATCTCCTCGAGTATCTTCTCATGGCCTTTCTTTTTGTCTTCTTCTTCTGGGACTCCTATGATTCGAATGTTGGGGTGTTTCACATTTTCCCAGAGGTCCCTGAGGTTGTCCTCATTTCTTTTAATTCTTTTTTCTTTTTTCCTCTCTGCTTCATTTATTTCCACCATTTTATCTTCTACCTCACTTATCCTATCTTCTGCCTCCATTATTCTATTGTTGGTTCCCTCCAGAGTGTTTTTGATCTCATTTATTGCATTATTCATTTTTAATTGACTCTTTTTTATTTCTTCGAGGTCCTTGTTAAACGTTTCTTGCATCTTCTCAATCCTTGTCTCCAGGTTATTTATCTGTAACTCTGTTTTGTTTTCAAGATTTTGGATCATTTTTATTATCATTATTCTAAATTCTTTTTCAGGTAGATTCCCTATCTCCTCCTCTTTTGTTTGGCTTGGTGGTGGAAAAAAAATTTATACAGATAAAAGGTAAATGTAGAATATGCTACTACATTTTCCTTTTATGGCCCTGGTCTAGGAAATACAAGATGTTAGATGTACTAAGCATAACAGAAGAGAAACACTGCATATTAAATGTCTGAAAGAAGGAACAGACATTTCATGGTGCCACAGCCAAGGATCATTGACTTCTTTAAATGGAAAATCATAGAATTTTTAGAAACAATTAAGTGGAGAAAAAGCAATATGTGATTTGAGTAACAGTTAACATTTTCTTCAATTGTTTCAGCCATGACTGCATTTTCTGAGCAGCAAATTACAAAGATGGAAAATTCATGATGTAATTATAAAGTAAAAAGATTAATTTTCATATATTGCTCATAGAATAAGTCTCATGGATCATTATCAGAATCAAATATAACTTGAAACCATACCAACAGGACACATTTTAATGATATGCCCATAATTGCTATTGTGCCAAGTGGTGATTTAGCTTAAACAGTAAATAGATCACTTTAAGGATATAATTAGTATTATATTTACAGAGTTAAATCAATTTCTGTGCTTTTCTCTTCTCACACTGATGCAGATTATACATCTTGGAAAATTCAGGCTGACAATTTCCTCGCATCTTTAAACTGTTTCACATGTACACACAAAATGGCACCCACTTAAAGCTGAGGTTGGGTTCAGACATATCAAGATAGGGGGTTTAATTGTCCCTCATTCATCAACCCTCTAGAGGCAAGGGCAAGGCCTCTATGTTGCCGCTTCCCACCTTGGGTCCCTGTACCAGCCTGAGTTGTAGCATAAACCCAGGGAGTGTGGTACTGTCATAGTGAAAGTGTTAGTCACTCAGTCGTGTCTGACTCTGTGACCCTATGGATGGTAGCCCACCAGGCTCCTCTGTCCATAGGATTTTCCGGGCAATAATACTGGAGTGGGTAGCCATTCCCTTCTCCAGGGGATCTTCCCAACCCAGAGATAGAATCCAGGCCTTCTGCATTGCAGGTGGATTCTTTACTATCTGAGCCACCAGGGTATTGTCATAAGGAGGAAAGTAAACTCCGGGGGTACAGGGGAGATTATTAAAGAGGGGAGAACCTGAAATCTGGGGAACAGTGGGCTCAAGGGTGACTCGTGTAGGCCTTCTCTTCTCCTTCTAACTCTTGGTTCAGTCTCTTCTCCAAATCACCTTGGAGACCATTGTGGGGAAAACATGAAATTGGATATTCAGTGCACTTGCTTGACACCAGACTGTTATGAAAAGCTGTCAGAGTCAAATTTTCACATCAATATGCTTTAACAGTTATTTATCAATAAACTGTCTCTGCATCTTTGAAAATATCAATTAATAATAATAATAATAAAGTAGCCCTGCCCTGGTGACTCTCTTACTCATGGGTCCCTGACTATACCCTGAGATACCCTCTCCTCCTTCTGAGATTGCCAGTCTAGGCTTATCAACCTCAGCTCATTGGCCCAGAGTCCACAGCCTCAAAACCTCCTGGATGACACCACCTTGGCTGAAAGCTGATGGTGGGGGAGGGGTTGGCAGCATGACAGTACCTTTGAATAGTATGGAGAGACTTTACCTTGGGCTATGGAGGATGGAGGGGTGGGGAATCAGGGACAAGGGAAACTTAGGTGTACATGCATTTGAGTTCAGTCTTGGGCTTCCCAGGTGGCTTAGACAGAAAAGAATCTGCCTGCAATGCAGGAGACCCGGGTTTGATCCCAGGGTCAGGAAGATTTCCTGGAGAAGGGAATGGCAACCCACTCGAGTATTCTTGCCTGGGAAATCCCATGGACAGAGGAACCTGGCAGACTATTAGAGTCACAGAGAGTCGGACACGACTGAGTGACTAACACACACACTTAGCTGTTGAGTGGGTGCTGTTTTGTGTGTGGCAGTGAGTGATTAATTTTGTGCCTGGAGAAAAGCAGATAGAGAAATGAGCTCTGGAATCTGAGTGGTCGGAAGTCCTGGAGTAGGGGATGATAATATTGGGGTTGAGGTTAAACAGGAGAGAATGGAAGATGAAAGGGTGTCTTTGTTTTGAAATCTACCAGGAAACACCCGACGGAAACACCCAATGAATACATTTCCAGGAACTGAACTTAATTGTATGTTCCAAAGCTAGTATGACATCCTATGGTTAGTGGATTGAGTACTGTCTTTGGATTCAAATCTAATGGGGCAACTTTGGGGTAGTTTCTTAATCTCTATAAGCCTCACTTCATTATCTACAAAATGAGGATGCATCTGGGTTTATTCAGTGAAAGACTAGATTACAGCACCTACAACTGGAGTATAGGGGAGCCGTGGTGGTCTACTATAACCACAGCCCCCATGAACCATGTTTCCCTATATTCCTGCCCTTGAATCTGGGCTGGCACTGTGACTCACTTTAATTAACAGAGCGTGTTCAGTGCCTAAGCCATAGGAAGACATGGTAGTTCCTGCATCTGTACTCTTGGGAGCTCTGAGCTGCCATACAGGAAGTCTGCCTGCCATATGGGAAGTTCTCTGAACTGAAGAGAATACGTGGCGAGAGAGAGGACTTGAGAATTTTATGGAGAGAGGGAGATCCAAGCATCCTAGTGTCCTAGCTGAGCCTAGCTTTCGGCCAACACACCAGGCGAATGCAGGCACATGAGTGATTGCTGGTAAGACTAGCAGAAGAACCGCCTAGCTGACTCCAACCCAGATTGTGGAACTGTCAATCAATAGTGTGTGTTGCTTTGAGACACTGAGTTTTGGGGTACTTTGTTATGCAAGAATAGATAACTGAAAGGGTTATGCAGACTTTTTTGTATAGTAAATCCACATCATTCATATAGTGTGTGTCTCAGGCCCTTTTGAAGACTTTATGACATTTAAACTCATAATATGCAATCAGCTAAGATGAAAATATCTGAGTAGTCCCTTCAGGCACGAAAAGATGCTCAACATCACTCATTATCAGAGAAATGCAAATCAAAACCACAATGAGGTACCATTACACGCCAGTCAGGATGGCTGCTATCCAAAAGTCTACAAGCAATAAATGCTGGAGAGGGTGTGGAGAAAAGGAAACCCTCTTACACAGTTGGTGGGAATGCAAACTAGTACAGCCGCTATGGAGAACAGTGTGGAGATTTCTTAAAAAACTGGAAATAGAACTGCCATATGACCCAGCAATCCCACTTCTGGGCATACACACCAAGGAAACCAGATCTGAAAGAGACACGTGCACCCCAATGTTCATCGCAGCACTGTTTATAATAGCCAGGACATGGAAGCAACCTAGATGCCCATCAGCAGATGAATGGATAAGGAAGCTGTGGTACATATACACCATGGAATATTACTCAGCCATTAAAAAGAATTCATTTGAATCAGTCCTAATGAGATGGATGAAACTGGAGCCCCTTATACAGAGTGAAGTAAGCCAGAAAGATAAAGAACATTACAGCATACTAACACATATATATGGAATTTAGAAAGATGGTAACGATAACCCTATATGCAAAACAGAAAAAGAGACACAGAAATACAGAACAGACTCTTGAACTCTGTGGGAGAATGTGAGGGTGGGATATTTCAAAAGAACAGCATGTATACTATCTATGGTGAAACAGATCACCAGCCCAGGTGGGATGCATGAGACAAGTGCTTGGGCCTGGTGCACTGGGAAGACCCAGAGGAATCGGGTGGAGAGGGAGGTGGGAGGGGGGATAAGGATGGGGAATACGTGTAAATCTATGGCTGATTCATATCAATGTATGACAAAAAATTAAAAAAAAAATAATGAATATAGTGTGGTTCTAATTTTTAGAAAAGATTCAGTCACTTCTTCACTTCAGCACCAACATCAATAGTTGCCATCACCCGAGGGACGCTTTCCCTAAGGAACAAACACACTTTCTGGCTTCCAACTGAGTCTGGCCAAAGGTGAGGCCAGCAGATGATTAGGGAGAGGGAAGAGAGTGTGGTTACTGTATTAATTCCCCCAACTCTATCTCTGCAGGGCCTCCTTAAGCTGTCTGTGATGCATCTTGAAGTTCACAATTCCTTCAAGGGGGCAACCTTTACATGACTGTCTCCTTTAGGATATCAAAACTAATCCTTCCTTTCATGCCTTTGGGCCTAGGGTGGTAATAGCCTCACTGTTACTAGCTGCTAAGTACTGTACTATCCTTTGAGATTTCTTGACACCCTATCTACACCTTTGTAAACCATATGCTTATTAAACCCTGCTTGAATTATCTTAATTTGAGTGGGCTATCTTTTTCCTATCGGGACTTTAGAAAGGTGTTGATTACTGATTAGAGTGCACTTCTAGCTAATCACTCCTGGGGTGTTGATTCCTGATTAGAAGATTTCAAATACTAACCACCCCTTGGGTGGAGATTCAACTTGTTTTAAACACATATTTCACACTGTTCATACTGAAACATTTTGAGAATTGTCACGCTGACAATTAATCACAAAACTTCCTAGTAGTGACTGTTCAAAGAAAGATCTGTAACTCTTGATGAACCAACTAGAGCTTCCCCAGGAATTTTGCTAAGACAACTTGTAAAGAGGCAACTGCTTTTTGCAGTGATTGCTAGATAGAAGGGTAAGTAAGTCTTGAAAAGCTTACTTGAGACTGAATGTCAACAAGAGGAAGACAGAACTGAGAGATGGATAGAAAGGGATGAACTTCTGGTTATATTACTGGATTCCTGGATCCAGGTATGCCTGAAGCTGAAGCTTTCCTTCTGAACCTCAGTTATGAGAGTAAATAATTTTTTGGTTTGTGTGTCTAAGCTATTTTTAAATTGAAGTATAGTTGATTTACAATGTTGTGTTCATTTCAGGCATACAGCAAAGTGATTCAGATACACACACACACATATTCTTTTGCAGATTCTTTTCTATTATAGGTTATTATAAGATATATTGAATATAGTTCCCTGTGCTATATGGTAGGTCTTTGCTGTTTATCTAATTAATATATAGCAGTGTGTATCTGTTAATCCCAAACTCCTACTTTATCCCTCCCTCTAACCTCCCTCTAACCTCCCTCTATCCTCTATCCCTCCCTCTAACCTCCCTCTAACCTCCCTCTCCTAACCATAAATTTATTTTCTATGTTTGTGAGTCTCTTTCTGTTTTGTATATAGATTCATTTGTATTATTTTTAGCTTCCACATATAAGTGATATCATATGGTGTTTGTCTTTCTCTTTCTGACTTACTTCGATTAGTATGATCATCTCTAGGTCTATCCATGTTGCTGCAATATTTCATTCTTTTTTATGGTTGAGTAATAGTCCATTGTATATATGTACGACATCTTTATTTATTCATCTGTTGATGGACATTTAGGTTGTTTTCGTGTCGTGGCTATTGTAAATAGTGCTGCTATGAATATTGGTGTGCATGTGTCTTTTCCAACCATGGTTTTCTCCAGATATATACCCAGGAGTTGGATTGTCTTCTTTGGAGAAACATCTATTTAGGTCTTCTGCTCTTTTTTGATTGGGTTGCTGTTTTTTTTTTCCCCCTTTGGTATTGAGCTGTATGAGTTGTTTGTATATTTAGTTTATTAAGCCCTTGTCTGTCTCATAGTTTGCAAATATCTCCTCCCATTCTGTAGGTTGTCTTTTCATTGGGTTTATCATTTCCTTTGCTGTGCAAAAGCTTCTAAATTTGATTAGGTCCCATTTCTTTATTATTATTTTTTATTTCTTTTGCCTTGGGAGCCTGATTTAAGAAAATACTGTTATGATTTATGTCAGAATGTTTTGCCTGTTTTCTTCTAGGAGTTTTATGGTATTACACCTTGTATTTAAGTTTTTAAGCCATTCTGAGTTTCTCTTTGTTACCCAAGCTCATCTGACTTGGGGTTACTTCACTTGCAACTGACTGAGACTTGACAGGTATACCAAGCATCTATTTTCACGATATTCTTGTATCTTTTGGAAAAAAGGCTGCACCTTCTCACGGGTACCTGAAATGAGTTCACCCAATGCAGGCCACTGCTACATTTTGACAGAGGAGATGGAGATGTCATCAAGGAAAGATAGCTGGCCACCCAGGTTGGGATTCAGTAGGATGGCGAGAACCTCAGCAACCTATACATTGAGACCTCAACATTGCAGGTCCAGAAAATGGATTGTGTTAGAATGACTGACGCTAACCAACTTTGGTGCGGTGGGGGTGCGGGGTGTTGGCTTCTGCTAGTCATTCTCACAGAGACTAATGCATAAATGCAAAGCAAATTCACAATAGGAAGCCTAACAGCTGAGCTGACCAAAAAGGTTATGTCTTTGTTGAGTAGGGTGGATGCCCATTTTGGCTGTTCAGAGTTCCTTACTCTTGTATGGTTGCAGAGATGCTGACTAATTCTTGCTTTCCAAGTCTTTGTTTGCTAGCTTTTAATTGGAGCATCCTTTTTTGGGGGGAGGGGTTGTTAAAATCTGTTTTAAAAAAAATCAGAATTTAATCCAGTCAGCTTTTAAAAGTTCTAGTCATTTTCCTTGAGATCCTTTTCAAAATATTTTTAGTGGGATGGGGGTATCCTCAAATATTTTCAGTCACAATTTCATAGGGTCTATATAGATTATTTTTGTGAATGCTAATCACATCCATTACCTAACCTCATCCTTTTCTGGATATGCCTAAGTGTCACACCTCCATATATTGACTACGACAGAGATTCTTCTTATCTATCCTTTCCTTGTCTGCCTCCCTACTCTAATATGTGTGTGCATGTGCATGCATGCATGCATGTGCATGTGCGCGCACACACACACACACACACACACACACACACACACACACACACTGTTTCTTAAATTTTTGGAAACTTCTGGACAATTCTCCCACTTCTGTAATTCTTTTGGCTTGTTTAGATTTGGGCAGAATTGAGTTTTCACCTCTTATTAAATGTCAATACAAATAAGATTTAGCTTGTTTAATGATCTCAGCCAGCTTTGAATTAGTAAGGACTGCAAGTGTACGAAGCAGGCACAGTGGTTATGTTTTGATTTTCTCCTCCTTAGTATAGAGCATTTAAGGTACCTATGATTCTGGATAGCTTTCAGAAAAATACAAGGCATTCCTTCAACCTTGGCAGGCACGATAGCCATGAGGAAACTGCCAGAATCTGCTTGAGAATTTAAAGGGTAGAAAATGGACCATAAATTTGACAAGCTCTTTATGTTCCATGCATGATGGTTGATGATAAACAAATCTTGATTAAATGCTTATTTGTGCTGTTCTTGGCTTTCAGAAGAGGAAAATATTTAATTCCACTCTGTAGATGACTCTTCTTGGGACTCCTGCCTTCCTTTATCAACACAGGGCAGATTTGAATCAATATTTAATGTGTAAACACATGGCTCAACCTCTTGGGTGATGACTTCTGGTCACCAGACCCCAGCTGAGTGCAGCATCTCCATTCAATAGAGGTCTCTGTATTAGTTTACAAAGGTTGAGGGACTTGTACAAAATTTCCTTTTCTCTTTGGCTATATTCTTTTCTCTATTAAGCAAATGACTTAAATCATATTTGGGTTACCTTGGAATACATGGTCTAATAGAGTTTCATCTTTTGGAAAAAAAAAACAATTTCCTGAGAAAGCTTATCTAAGGCTACTTTCTTGCTTAAAATATTAATCAGTGGTGCCTCACAACTTACAGGATAAAGACTGAACTCGTTTACTGATATTCATGTCTCTCCACCACCTGCCCACAGGAAGTCTCTCCAGTCTTCTCATCTCTAACCATTTGCTGTTACGAAATTACCCCGGGATATTAATTTCTACCTCCTTCTCTCCCTCTCTTATTCCCTCTCTCTCTTACTCCCTCCCTCTCTTTTTCCAGTTGTTCAATCCTTCTTTCCTTTTTCCCTCCCTCCTTCTCCCCCTTGCTTCCTCCCAGCACCTACTCATTAGGCATCTACAGTGTGATGGACTCTGTGTTTGGTGTAGGGGGCAGGATGAAGTTAGCCACCCAGGGGACAGGGGAGAGGGACATAGTAGCCATACTTAAGTGCTTATAATGGTGAATGAATCACCCAACTTTACTTGAGGACCTCAGACAAATCTTCAGGGAATCAAGGACTTGTACCCTGAGCTTTGATGCACAGTTGGGGCTCGCCAAGTAGACAAAGTCAAGGCATTCATTGTTGGCAGAGGCACAGCACAAAAGGGAGAGCAGGGGTGAGAAACCCCACATCTTCCCGCCCTCCCTTCCTCTTTATCTACTGAGTGCCCATGACCTGGCAAGCACTGCTCTAGTCCCCAGAGATACAGCAGTGAAACAGAAAGATGCTATCCCCGCTAGTGATGGTATGGCACATGATTTGCTGAGACCGGCATGTCCCAAAATGTGTCCAGGGGCACATTTGTCCCATGAGGCATTTCACATAATGTTCAAAAAATGTTACTGCTGGAGATTCACAATGTACAATTTCATAGTCAAGGTCCCAAGAAGTCCTATATTAACAAACCTGTTATCTTAGGTTACTCAGCATCTCCCAAATGTGTTTAACCAAGGGAGCCTTGTTCTAAGTTGTAACTATTTTCATCACACCAAGCTAGTTTTCTAAAGGAGTTCCCACAGAAGCCACTTGAGTACTCCATTCTTCCAACCTCTGCCTATTACATCACTTACCCATTTTCATAATAATGCAGCATGAAAACAGTCACAGAACCTCAGTGTCAAGCAACAGGAAGCTCTTAGTGCTTGCACAACTGGGGTGGTTGACTAGGTGGCTCTGCTGACCTTGACTCAGCTGGCTCCTAAGTCTGGGGTCTGCCTGCTTCTTGGCTGGGACCACTGGGGTGAAATGGCTTTGCCCTGCTGGTCTCTCAGTCTCCAGCAGGCCAGCCTGGGCATATCTGCCTGGTGGTGCCTGAGGGTGTAAAAGGCAGGCAGAATTACAAAAGCCAATTTCCAGACCCCTGTTCTGTCAAGTCTTCTAACACCCCCATGTCCAATGCAAGTCACATGGCTGACTTGCAAATGGTCAGGGAATTGGGGAGAGCTACAAAGTTACATAACAAAAGCTGAGGACACAGGGAAGGGGAAGAGTTGGGGCCATTTTCGTAATAGACCACACCTCTGGATAGCATCATTGACTCAATGGACATGAGTTTGAGCAAACTCCAGGAGATGGTGAAGGACAGGGAAGCCTGGTGTGCTGCAGTCCATGGGGTTGCAAAGAGTCAGACACAACTTAGTGACTGAATGCTACCAACACCACCTACACTAAGGCCCCAGCTTAGGTACCACTTCTTCAAGAAGCCTTTTCTGACTCCCTCAGACTCACACCCATTTTTGTTTTCCTTCTGAGATTCTCCACTGCATATCCAGTCCTCACTGCAGAGTTGAGGATTCTCTGAAACTCTTGAATTCGTGACTTGTTTCCTGTTGATTCCCCCAGTTAGATGACAAACCCCTTGAGGGTGGAGACCACATTGTATATACTTCATTTTCTCTGCCAGACCACCTAGCACAGCACTACGCACACAGGGAACATTTACTAAAGACTAATTAATTGAGGTCAGTGGTCTCATAGAGGCATGGGATGAATCCAGGGCCTCAGGTCAGGCTGTTGCCTGGGGGCTACCCCTGAACACTCCACACTGCCCCAGTGCTACCACCCAGGTCTGTGCCCAACTACAAACCTGGACCACCTCCAGGGGGTTGGCCCCTGTTAGAGAAACGCCAGGAAAGCTGTGCTGCAGAGCCGGAAGTGGCTCAGCGCTTGCTGTGTTCTCAGCCCTCGCTGGGACTCTAACCACTTCCCCTGAACTTCAGACCCTCCCCGAACCTCAGCCCTCCTGTGGTGGTGGTCCTCCTAAATTCGGGTCACTTGGCTCATTCCTTCCTGTCTCACCGTGCGCTTCCTGTCTCTTGTGACTGCGGGGGCTCGGAGGCCTGGTCTCCATTTCCCGCCCCGGCTGAGCTGTCTTGCCCCCGAGTCGTGTGGCTGGAGAGGAGAGCGGTACTGTGAGAGGCACTGGATCTGTGCCCCATGTTGGCCTCACCTGAGAGCTGGGTCAGAAAACACAAGCCCCGGAACTGGACTCTGCCTTATACCCAGATCCCTGGAGGCACAGGCAAGTCTGAGAAGCAACAGCATCAGGTCACAAGTTCCCCTGCACCCCAGCCCTGTGACCTGGGCAAGTCACTTCACTTCTGTTTTCTCATTTGTAAAGTGAGGGGGTTGAACAAATTGATCTTCTCCCTGATATTAAAGTAGACACATTTAATGATGCATGATTCTTTTGTCAGATAAATACAAAGGTGTGGAGAGTGGCAGAAAATTATATTCTGTGCAGAATCAAGAACTTTGAGAGCCAGAAGGAAGATCCTCATCAAACATCTATCTACTCTAGCTCCCTCTTGTTTTGCAGAGAAGGAAACAGGTAGCCACAGCCACTTAGGGTCAAGCCCCGCTAAGGAGAAAGTCCATCTCCTGCCGTCTGGACCCTCATTGCACAAAGTGTGGTCCCCAGACCAGCAGCATCACTGTCATCTGGGCCCCTGTGAGAAATACAGACTCTCGGGCCCCAGGACAGAACTTCTGAGTCAGAATCTGCATTTACCAAGCCTCCCAGCTGATCTGTATGCACAGCCAACATTGGGGGGCTTCAGGATTTAATGACGCAGTCACTGGGAATCCCTGAAGACAAACTAGGTCCAAAACAGAAGGATCAATCCGCAAGAAGTGAAAACCCCGGCCCTCGAAGCCAAGAAACATGGATTTGAATCTCAACTTGCCAGTTTCAGCCCTGTGGTTTTCAGGAAGTTACTTAACGCTCTCTGAGCTTCAGTTTCCTCTCCTGTGAAAAGTGTAAAGCACTTAGTATGATGGCCAGCACTCGGGAGGTACTTAGGAAATGTTAGCACAACAAGGCTTAGTGATTAAAAGCACAGATTTTGCAGCCAGACTTCCTGGGTTTATAACCCTCACTAGCTGTGTGACCTTCAGCAAGTCATTTAACCTTGCTGTGTCCCAGGTTTCCCCATCTGCAAAATGGGACCAACAATAGGGTTGTAATGTCAATTTCATGGGTGAATATTTGTATTCAGGCAGTATCTGGCCTATAGCAAGATCTAAATGTCTGCAAAACTTGTAATATTGTTACTTTACAGACTTGGTGAAAGGAGGAAAGGCAGGCATACATAAATATTTTTAAGCTGTAATAAGAGAACAGTCACTGACATATTACACTGCCATGTGTAAAATAGATAGCTAGTGGGAAGCTGCTCTATAGCACAGGGGGCTCAACTCAGGGCTCTGTGATGACCCTCTAGGTGGGATAGGGTGGAGCGAGGCTCAAGAGGGAGGGGATATATGTATACATATGGCTGATTCACTGTTGTACAGCAGAAAGCAACACAACATTGTAACGCAATTATACTCCAGGTAAAAAATAATGAGAGGAGCCTCTTTCTCTTGCATATAAAGAAAGTGGGGAATGCAGCCCCAATGTTTGTATTATCAGGACCCAGATGCCTTTCCTTTTGCATTGCCATCCTCATCATATAGACTCTATCCTCAAGGGCTAGGATGGTTTCTGTGGCTCTGACTCTCACACCCAGGTGTCCGGGCAGGAGAACAAGGAAGGGGCTCTGCATCAGTTACATTTCACTGCTTAACAAGTCATCCTAAAACTTAGGGGCTGGAAATAAGAAACATTCATTATCTCAGTTTCCATATTATCTCCTGGATATTATTATCTCATAGTTTCTCACCACTGGGAGCAGCTTAGCTGTGTGTTCGTGGCTCAGTGTCTCCCAGGCTGCAAGTAAGGCATCAGCTGGGCTGCAGTCACCCCAAGGCTCTGTTCAGGAGATCTGCTTCCAGCCCGCTCACGTGGTGTTGGCAGGGCCCGAACACCAGGAGATGGGTGTCCCTGGGCCATCTTAGAGGCTGCCTCCCACAGGCTCTTCCCTGTGACCCAGCTTCCTGCAAGCAGCTTTTCTGGAGTTTCCACCCAACACTTCTCCTTCTAGTTCACAGGCTAGAACTTAGTCATGGGGCCACATCAAATTGCAAGAGAGGCTAAGAAAAGAATCTTTGGCTAGATGCATTTCCACCCTGATTTAAAATCTGTTTCATCAAACTTATTTACAAAACGAAAAGAGACACTCACAGACTTAAAGAACAAACCTATGGTTACCAGGGTGGAAGGGAGGCAGGGTGGGGGGGGGCGCGAATAGATTGGGAGTTTGGGAGTGACCAGCACACACTGCTATGTCTAAAATAGATAACCAACAAGGACCTACGGTACAGCACAGGGAACTCTGCTCAGTACTCTGTAATAACCTAAATGGAAAAAGAATTTGAAAAAGGATAGACACATGTATATGCATAACTGCCGTACACCTGAAACTAACATAACATTGTCTATCAACTAGTTATTATTGTTTAGTCACTCAGTCGTGTCCAACTCTTTGTGACCCCATGGACTGTAGCCCACCAGGCTCCTCTGTCCACGAGATTCTCCGGGCACGAATACTGGAGTGGGTTGCCATTTCCTCCTCCAGGGGATCTTCCTGACACAAGGATTGAACCTGTGTCTCCTGCATCACAGGTAGATTCTTTACCACTGAACCGCCTGGGAAGCCCCAATCAACTTATATGCCAATATAAAATAAAAATTAAAAAAAGTCTCTAAAAAATCAGTTGTATTAGTAAAGAAGGAAGAGGCAACGGCTAGTTCATTTTCCATAGCCTTTCTATAGAGTGCTGAGTCTCAGGTCTGGACTCTAGACTGTCAGCATTGGCAACATCTGGGAACTGGTTACCAAGGCAAATGTTTGAGTCCCACCGCAGAGCTGCTGACTCAGAAACTCCAGGGTAGAGCCTGCTGATCTGTGTGAACAGGCTCCCCAGGGAATTAGGAGGGGGGGGGGGGAGTGTGAGAACCACTGTGATAGAGGACAAATTAGCTGCCATTCATACGGATGTTTCAATACAACATGTACTCTATTTACAAGAACCCACAAGTTGGGTTATCTCTAGTCTGCCCCGCTCATGAACTAGGAGGATTTAAAGATGAACTGGGGACTATCTAATGATTTATGTATAATCCACTTCATTGGTTCCATCTTGAGATAACAGAGAATTTATCAGGTGGTAAGCTCCATTGTACAGATAAAGCAAAGGGATCCTGAATGAAGCTTCCTGTGTGGTGAGGAAAGAACCGTAGGATCTCAGTGGCTAGAAATTCCTTCGCTAAGTACTAGAATCATAACAGGATGATATAATGAACTACTTAAATAATCAAGTCACACAAAGCTGAATGTTTTACTCAAATCTCAGGAAATAATAAATGAGGACAGACTACAGAAGGGTGTTACAGTCTGAATTTTTGTGTCCATCCCAAATTTATATGTTGAAACCTAACCCCCAAGGTGATGGTATCAGGAGGTAGAACTTTTGGAAGGTGTTTAGGGCATGAAGGCAGAGTCCATGACTGCTGCTGCTGCTGCTGCTAAGTCGCTTCAGTCATGTCCAACTCTGTGCGACCCCATGGATGGCAGTCCACCAGGCTCCTCTGTCCCTGGGATTCTCCAGGCAAAAACACTGGAGCCATTTCCTTCTCCAACGCATCAAAGTGAAAAGTGAAATTGAAGTCGCTCAGTCGTGTCCGACTCCTAGCGACTCCACGGACTGGAGCCCACCAGGCTCCTCTGTCCCTGGGATTCTCCAGGCAAAAACACTGGAGCCATTTCCTTCTCCAACGCATCAAAGTGAAAAGTGAAATTGAAGTCGCTCAGTCGTGTCCGACTCCTAGCGACTCCACGGACTGGAGCCCACCAGGCTCCTCTGTCCATGGGATTTTCCAGGCAAGAGTACTGGAAAGGGTAGTGTCCCTATAAAAGAGACCATGAAAACTCCCTTGCTTTCTCTGCTGAGGGAGGTTACACCTAGAAGGCACTGCCAATTGTCTACTGAACCAGGAAGTGAGCTCTCAGCAGACACTGAATCTGCCAGTGCCTTGATTTTGGACTTCCCAGCATCCACAACTGTGAGAAATACATTTCTGTTACTTGTAAGCCACCTGGTGTGGAGTATTTTGTGATAGCAACCCAAATGGTCTGAGACAATGGGAGATGTCAATAACCCACAAGTAGATTGTTGGGAGGCAGCTGCATGGGATGGAAAACAGGACATGGAATCTGTGGCCTAATTCCATTTCAACATGTGCCAAAATTTCAGTAAGACTCAGGACTTCTGAGCTCCATTTTTCTCCTAAAATGGGGATAATAATAGCTACAGGTTTATTTGGCAGAGGAGAGAAAATTCTCTGATGTCCTCCATGTGCAGCACTGAACTCAATCCCTGGCATAGTGGGGCCAAAAATGTGATGTGGTTTCTCTTCTTTTCCTCCATTTAAATCATGGGTAGAGAGATGATATGCACTCATAATACTTTTAAGTAGTTTCAGAACTTACAAGGAAATGAAGTATTCTAAATTTGGTTCTGATTTCCTTGAAAATCTGTATTTTCTTTTGTTTTATTCCATTTCTCTTCATTATGCCAGTTTACTTCAAGTTACACAATTCTTGCTCCATTTGGTGTTTATCGTCAATCTTTATTTTTTCTTTATTGTTGCTGTACCCTCTTTTGCAAATGGATGTTGCTGCTTAAACATACTGGTTCCTTTTTGTTTTTGTTTGGTTTGGGGTTTTTTTGGCTCTCCTTTTAATTAGATATTCCTGACAACTTCTTGCTTCTGAACAGCTGACAAGATCAATCAGAATCCATCATTTTGGGTGTGCCTCTACCACAGGCAGGAATATGACCTCGTGCTGAGGCGACACACTGCTAAAAACAATGCCATCTTTCTATTTCTTGTGTGTGGTGGGGTGGAATTTTAGGTGTTTAAATTCCAAGTCCCACTCTCCTCCCCACCCATCTCTGCTCTAGAACAACCGACAGCCCACTCCTTAGCTCTTGTTTGAAATGCCTGTGGCTATGGCAGGGGGCTCATAACACCCCGACTCTGACCCAAGAAAGAAGCTACTCCTCCTGCTGAATCCAAGGTCCCTTCTCTCAGAGTAGGACCAGCTGGTTGTGCAGAGGTGCTGGGGGAGGAAGTTCAACAGTGATCACTAGAAGGCCTTCTGAGGGCACCGGGCCCCTCATGGGCTGACAACCCAGAAGCTTCGTTCTTTGGCCCTCTTCTCTGCCCTGGTTTCTTGTTTGACTCTGGCTTTGGTATTTAAGCAGAAGTGGCCTATCCTCTGAGGGAGAAAGGGCTTTTCCCTGGGGGCTGTGGGGTGTGTTGCTCCTTTTAGGCTTTCTCTGTGGCTCTGAGTATGGAAGACAAAGTCGTAGGGTGGCCCCATGGAGCAGTCAGTCCTGGGACCAGTTCTGGTGTAGCAGCTTAGGGTCTGGGGTCAGGCAGGGTCCAGTCAGGGGATAGAAGCCACATCAGTTATTTGAACAATAAGGTTTTCCTATGAAGACATCGCTAACTAGGTATACAGTTGTTAACTATATAACTGAAAGGGTGAAAGGAGAATTCTAAGATGTCACTAAGGTAGCAACTGTAGGAAGCAACTCTGACCCCTGAGGTTGACAGAGCAAAGGAAGAAGCTGGAAATAGTCCCAGGGACAGGGGAGCCTGGTGGGCTGCCATCTATGGGGTCGCACAGAGTTGGACACAACTGAAGCGACTTAGCAGCAGCAGCAGCAGCAGCAGCAGCAGAGACTTGGCATGGAGTGGGGGCGGGATTCCCAGTGGCTCAGTGGTAAAGAACCCGCCTGCCAGTGCCAAATCCCTGGGTTGGGAAGATCCCCTGGAGAAGGAAATGGCAACCCACTCTAGCAATCTTGCCCCGGGGAAATCCCACGCAGAGAGGAGTCTGGTGGGCTAGAGTCCATGGGGTTGCAAGAGAGTCTGACACAGCTGAGCAACTGAGCACACACACAGAGCTTTGGGGAAGGGGAACATGTTGTTGAAACTCAGATCTCTGTGGAGGCCACTGGTGCTGACATCTCCAAGAAAAGGGGCTCATGGGCCCAGGCACTGACCCCGAAAGAGGGGGTGGGATGCTAGCAGAGCCAAACCATGAGGAACCAGCAAAATAGAAATGTAGTTTGCAGAGTCCCAGCACCAGTGTCCCAGGACAGAGCATGGAAGGGTGGGCTCAGGACTGAGAGAACACGTGAATAAATGGACAACTTGACAACTGGCACAAGTCCTTTCTGACAACTGAGTGCATCCCAGGACAATGCATCTCAACTTTAAGGTGCACACAAGTCCCCCGGGCCTAAGCTTCTGCATCTCTGACAAGCTCCCAGGGATGCTCACATTTGAGCCGCGAGATCCTAGGAGGTCTTGAAGAATTTGGTGCTTGTGCCTTCCTGTTCGGCGTGGAGAAGAGCCCTTCACAGGACTTCTTGCTGGTCAGCTGTGTCTGTCCCACCTTTGGGGCAGGCATGTGGTGTGCCCTCCTTTCCCACCTTCTTTACTCTAGGGCTTTCTCGTTTCTTGCTTCTGCATCAAATCTGCCAGGACTTCACTGGATGATGGGGATTCAGAGAGTCCCGAGGTGAAAGCCTGGCCTCTTCCAAATGATATTAACATTTTAACTTGAGCCATTTCATGCCATCAGTCAAATAGGAAAGCAGGAAGGGGCTCATCCGGGCTGACCTCAGGTGGTTCATCCTACATACCTGAAGACAATGTTCTATTGATGTCTACTCTGTAGACACCCTGTTTAAGAGGTGATGTTAAAGAGGTGATGAAGAATCCCAAACTCACACATGATTTCACACAGGCTCTCCGTACTATATCCATCTTTTCCTCAGGGGATCATCTTACCAAATTGGTGTGAGGAGAAAGTAGATTGTCCCCAAACAGTTTGAATTATAAGACCACACTTTGTAAATTGAAGGTATAATAAACAGGGTGGTGGCCACAGCCCCAAAGTGGAAATCTGGGAACATCTTGAGGAAACAGCAGCCAAAGAATGAAGTCAAAGCAGCCATGGCCAACGTCAGTTCTTGGCAGCTTGCTATGGGATCTCAGTAGCTCCGTAGCTGGACCTAGCTCCCTAGTTCCCTCTGCAGTGGGTATTTGAAGCTGACTTTATACTTCCTTATCACAAGGGAGCTCTTACAAGAGAGTGTATGCAAAGGTGAGCAGGCTGTTAGAAATAAATATTATGATTCAGATATGTCAAGGTGCAAAAAGGAAGATATTCCTTGTCTAGGTCATTTATACTTTCCATGATGGTATCCATAGAAAAACTTTCCTCCTGGCATCTGAAGTTACAGTGCCCCCATACCTTTCCCCATTCATGTATTAATATCAGGAATATTATTTTATGTATGATCACCAGAGCATTCTGAAATAAGAGCAAGAATGACTTTTTGTGGACTGATTCTACAAGTAAGAGAACTGGGCAAAGAGATTCCAAGTTGGCAGAATAGTGATCTAGTCCCCTGGCTAGAGAGAGAAGTGCTCTGAAGACCCTGGAAATATGGTTGCTCAAGTCTGGGGCCCATTGCTTTATACCAGGGGTCAGCACACTTGTTCTATAAAGTGTTCAATAATAAATATTTTTGGCTTTGTGGGCCATATGGTCTCAGTCGCAACTACTCATCTCTGCTGTTGTGGCATGAAAGCAGCCATAGATGGTGTGTAAACAAATACGTTTGGCTGTCTTCCAACAAAACTTTATTTATGAAAACAGGCAGAGGGCTGGATTTGGCCAGAAGGCTGTAGTTTGCTGACTCCTGCTTTATATCAATGGCCAAGATAGATACTGTTAACTATGTACCTGGTTTAATTCTTACAAGAACAGGAAAGAATCTGAGATAAAAAGAAAGATAGGAGGTGCAAGGCAGACACAGGTGACAAAAAGAGCACTGGGTGAATCACAAAGTTTTTTTTTGAGTGGGATTTTTTTCTTTCTGGCAAGGCAGCACTTGGGATCTTATCTCCCTGACTGGGGATTGAACTCGTGCCCTCTGCATTGAGAGTGTGGAGTCTTAGCCACTAGACCACCAGGGAAGTCTGGGAATTGAGTGAGAAGAAGGAATAAGAGATAGGTGGAGGATGTCAATGAAAAGAGACAATAGATGAAAAGAAACCAAGAAAAAGAAAGAATAGCTGTTAAAACAACTTCATTTTTTTTGAGATCAGTAAGATAAAGAAAAGTGAATTCTGAAGCTTATCCAGGGCTGTGTGAAAGCCAGTGAAATTTTATCATAGTTTTTCCATGTGAGATGAATTCACTTTCCTCAAATAATTTTATTTTCTGACAAACTTAATCAGGGCAGGCCCAATGAAGTTCGTGATATCAAATCACTGTCAAGTTATGCCTCTGTAAAAAGAATTGTCCAGCCGACTCTGGCAGTTGGCTAACAACAATTTAGAAATGCCTAATTTATGACCAGGAATGATGAAATCTAGAAAATATTTCCTAGGAGAGAAATATGTTTTAGTTGCCTGACAGCAAAACAAGGCCCTTGTTATTAACGCACTGATTCTATGACGTCTTTACTCTTTCAGAGATTAAAGACGTTTTTTGTAGATATCAAGTACCTGGTATTGCTAAAGCTTTAAGAAGGCTTTGGAGACAGTTCTTATTGTTTTGCAAACATATCCTCTTTCTCCATAGTCTGAAAGATGATTTCAGACCTCTTTAAAGAAGCTTTCATTTGTAGTTTCCTTATTGGCTTTACTGCTTTCCAATGCCAGCAAGAATACTATCTGAGCCAGCAGCACAAAGACTTCAAAACTTTTGAAGAAGCAGTTTGAGTTGCTACTTTAGAGAATATGTTTTTCTAAAAACACAGGATCCTAGGAGCTGGGAAATTACATGACTATAGACAGCGAGCCTAATCAAATAGTACATTTATCATGGCTGCACTGTTTTGTACTCCCCCACTTTCAAGTTCTGGAATATTCTGTGTCCAGAAGCTTTGTGGGTGGTGATGCCTCCTTTTGCTGGGAGGGGTGATGTGCGGTAGTTATGGACACAGATACCCTTGACTTGACTCCCAGCTCTGCCACTTGCTGGGTGGGCAATATGAGAACAGTTAGTCTGACTGTGGCTCACCCTTTCCATCTATAAAATAGACATGATGACATCAGTATCTACCTTCAAGAATCTTTTCAAAGATTGAATGAACTGAAATACATATGAACACTTAGGACAATGCCTGTAGAAAGCACTCAATATTTTACGGTCACTATTAATGGGGAATAGAGAAAAACCATAATGAATCAGAGTTTCTTTCAAAAGGTTGTCACCTATGGAATTGTGTGTGTGGGGGTGTCTGTCTGTATGTGTGTGTGTGTCTGCCAGGTTGTTAAATATTGGCAATGTATAGCTGTATAATGTATACATACATGCGAAATTGCCATGGCAATTTTTGTGCAGAGGTGATTGCATAGTTAATGAGGTTCTAATCAGAGCACAATTATTGCTGATTGAAACCTGCCATAACTATCAATGTATTGGTAGATGAGATTGATTATATTTAAACATTAAACTTTAGCCCACATATCTCCTCTAAGCTGTAGACTCCTTTTGGATATTAAAGGTAACTCAAACTCAATGTATCCCAAACTCATCTCAAACTTAGTTCAACTCCAGCATAACTTAACTTAGTGAAAACATCACTGACCAGAAACCTGGAGTCATGTTTGACTCTTTCTACTTCTTACTTCATCTAACCCACTATCTTACCAATGTTATGTCCTATGTTTCTCTCAAATGTGGGCCTATCTTTCCATTATCATTATGGAGAACTCTTGTAACCCAAACTACAAATACTTCACGTGAACTATGTTAGCCTCCTATTTGGCTTGCAACCATTTATTATTTTTCCCCATGAAATCCGTTCTTCTCGAAACCAAGATTCAGTTTTATTCTTATAACTGACATCATACTTAATCACCCTGCTCAGTACTCTTCAATGATTGTGCTTGTGCTCAGTCGCTAAGCCATGTCAAACTCTTTGTAAACCCATGGACTGTAGCTCACCAGGTTCCTCAGTCCATGGGATTCTCCAGGCAAGAATACTGGAGTGGGTTGCCATTTCCTTCTCCAGACTTCCAGACTCAGGGATCAAATCCACATCTCCTGCATTGGGCGGTGAGTTCTTTACCACCGAGCCACCTGGGAAGCCTGCTCTCCAGTGATACCCTTTGTAAAAACACAGCCCATGCCCACAGCACACTGCTTACTGCTCTCCAGGATGCACATATATTTCTGCTCCTACCAATTGAGCTGTACGTTTACTCAGAGTCTCTAACCTGTTTTTGTCAGTTTTTGAAATAAATACTAAATTTAATGTATTATGTAAGCTGATGAAACATGAACACATTCATATTTCAGAGGGCTTTTCTTTGTCCCTCTGAAAACTAGGTTGGATACTTTGGGAAGACTCAATAAAGATAAATTGCTATAAAGAAAATTATTCAATTAAGTATAAGTGAGAAATATATAAAAGATCTCAGAAAATAAAACTCTAGAATAATTCTGCTCTCTGAATTCTTTGCAAGTGTATTTCAGTTCTTTTTTTAAAAGCAACTGAATTGGAAAACTGCAGTCAGCACATTATATGGATAAGATAGAGGCCAAGGAAAGACATTCATCAAAGTGATTGATGAATGAATACATGTTTCAAATAAAATGTGAAAGGTATACATGTGTCATTTTAAATGATTCTTATTTTATGGAGCCTTTTCAACCAACTGCTTAATCTTCTGTATGGATTACACAGCATCCCTTGAACTTCATATATTTGAATTCTTCTCTGTTTACCTTAGATTATACATCTGAGAGCCTTAAAATGGTTGGTAAGGTCTGGTCTGGATGAACTGGAACCGCAAGGTCATCTTGAGACCTGGTACTAGCCAGTGCTGCCTTCTTTCCCAGGGACTTTCCATGTGCCTTTCCCTCTGCCAGAGGATTCACTCACCCCTTCCCTCTTCATCCCTCAGATCATTTCCTGATCTTCCCAAGGAGGTCAGAGCCCTGTGGTATTGGCTTACATCACTTAACTCTTCATCATAACTTTCAGCACCATTGCAATTTTATATTTATTTTGTGACTACTTGACTAGTATCTGCTGTATTAGTTTTCTAGGGCCACTGAGACAAATTGCTACAATTTTGGTGGCTTAAAAAAACTAGAAATATGTTTTCTCACAGTTCTGAATCCCAGAAGTCTCAAAGCAAGGTGTAAATGGGGCCACAGTAACTCTGAAGGCTCTAGGGAGACTCCTTCCTCACCTCCTCCAGGTCTGGTGGCTCCTGGCATTCCTTGGCTTATGGCTGCACCACTCCAATCTCCACTTCATATGACCTCCCCTGTGTCTCAGAGTCATCCTGTTCTGTCTCTTAGGATACTGATTAGATTTAGCCATTGCCACCTCCCCTCTCCCATTCAGGGTGATTCTATCTCAAGAACTTACCTTAATTATATCTCCCTTTTATATATGCCTTTATATATACCTTTTTTCCAAATAAGGTAATACTCACAAGTTCCAGGTAGAACATCTTTTGTGGGCCACTCCCACTAGACTCTAAGTTTTGCAAAGGCAGAGATTATTTGTCTTTGCCTATTGCAATGTCTGACACATAGTAGATACTCAATAAATATTTGCTCTTTGAATGAATAAATGGATCTTGTGTAATCTCCAATATTAATCAGTTAGGTGGATGTGTTGGACTACCAAAACACTAATATAAATATGCTGATTACATTTTAAAGTACGGTGAACTCATTTCTATAAAAAATTCTATTGTTCCATAAAGTCAGTCCCTGCTATTTTGTAAATGTACCGAACTCTCTTTTCAAACCAACTGACCACCTATTTCACAATCTTGTAAAATCAAGCTTTAAAATCTAAGATCTAATTCCTTCTGGCTTATTATTATTCATTTAAAATTTTAAGTAGGGTCTATTTACACTAGCCCAGTTAGCACTTGGTGACAAAGAGGTAACCATGGGGATAATAAGAGAAAAGGAGTGACAGGAGGCAACACTAACAGCTAGAAATCACATTGTAAATATAAATACCTCAAAGCAAGTGTTCTTTAAAAATACCATTGTAGAGTTATACATTTCTGGGCAGTGTTATTGTTTATTATGATTATTAGAGCTTATGGTAATACTTGGAAGTTTCACTTAGGAACAAAGGTGAAAAACCCTTAACAACCCCAAAATACACTCCCATCACAAAAACTTGAAGCCCAGGCTGTCCATTTTATTAAAGTTTTGGCCTTAAGTTAAATGTGGCACAGTCAGAGTGGTTTCAATATTGAATTTATACATCCTACAATTAAAGAAAAGTGTTTTTATCCTCTAAGCTGTGCCTAGATTTTCAGACATTACCTGACTCTCTGAAATTTAAGAGAACAACAAGAGAGGCATCACAAGTAGCAGAGGTGTCTTTTTTCCTTTTTTTGCCTCACCATGAGTTCCTTGACCTCACCTCAGTTGCTTGACCAAGGATCGAACCCATGCTCCCTGCAGTGAAAGCGTGGAGTCTTAACCACTGAACCACCAGGGAATTCCCTAGAGGTGTCATTGACCCCTTTCATAAAGCAGATCCCTGTCAGGTGAGGTTAAAGCTGACTAAAAGTAAAAGTCACTGGGTTAAGGGGGCCTATCCTCCTCTTAATGAGAAGCAACTATCAACTTCTGTGAAGTCTTTTTGGCTGATAGATATGGGAGTGGGCTGTTAGCCTCATCTTCATTCCCAAGAGCTACAGAGAGGAGGAGCTTAGAAAGCAACAAGCAATTTACCATTTATTAAGCATTTAGAAAGTAGAAAGTGCTAGTTACTCAGTCATGTCTGACTCTTTGTGACCCCATGGTCTGTCCATGGAATTCTTTAGGCAAGAATACTGGAGTGAGTTGCCATTCCCTTCTCCAGGGGATCTTCCATATTATAGCAAATTTTCCTAACAACCTGGTATGGTAGAGATTCCTAGGTTCGATTTATAAACAGGGAAAGCAAGATTCAGAGAGGTTAAGAAACTTGACCTAAGTCACACAGCTAGCAAATATCTTTTAGGATTGGGACACAACCTGTCTTGCCTCCAAAACCACAGGTTTCCTACTTTGCCAAGCTGCCTTCCAGAGTTTACTTTCTAAGGAAAAGGGCTAGTCCATTGATGACTCATGGCTAAGATAGACTCAGAGAGCCCCTGGGTTCTAGGTTTTCAAACTGAGATATTTGTACCACCAGAGCTATGTGGTGACATGCCAGGGTAAGCAGAACCACATAATAAACTTGTTGCATCTTCAATGTCAAGTCTTATTCATGATGCATATGTATATAAAAAGAAAAATTTTAATGTAAAGCAAAGAGATTGAAAATATATTTCCTGCTTTTGGAAACTACTTTGGGTTAAAACATCAGATGCCAGGTATGGGGAACAATGCAATCACCATCAGCCTTCTCTACTTCAGAAGGATTTCTGTAGGAAAGTTTGAGAACTATTGCAATAGTATGAGAAAACTTAGTTGTATGGGTGTATAAGTCAGTGGTCAGTCAGGAAGACAAAGTTTATTCTAGGTCTTTCAGGGGGAATTTAGTACAGGAAATGGTTTACACAGTGTTGGCAAGGCACAAAGAGCACACAGAAAAGATGAGGAAAGCCTGAGAGTAGTAATTTCAGGAAGCTAGCTCTGAGGACTGGAGGAACCATTGCTAGGACTGGAGGAGCAAAAGGGAAGAGGTGGTACTACCAGAGCAGAGGGGGACGCTCATCAGTGAAACTGTTTAAACACTGCTGATGCTTTTGGAATCCTGCTCCCTCCTGAAAACACCAAAGGCCATTAGAGCCTGTAGCTATCCCTGATGTTAGATCTGCTGCTTTCACTGTAGTCCTTAGTTGCTGGCAGTCACCAACAACTGTCCACCAGCACAGCTGCTGGAAGGACAGAAGGCCACCCATTGTGCCAGAAATACCCCCAGAAGCAGGAGAAAAATAACTTCTTCTTTTCTCTCACCTTCCAGTCTCCTGTCATTCTCTCCCACTGGCAGAACCCAACAGATGCCAACAGGCAAGGGAGTCTGGGAAACGTAGTTTGCAAGTTCCCTGCCAATAAAGAGATGAGTGGAGAAGAGTGGGAATGATGGAATTAGGCAATTGAACAGTGATGGCCTGTTATGTTATTATTAATCTGTTTCCATGAATGCTTACTTTTTTATTTCTTCCCTAAGGATGGTAAAGAATATGTATCTTATTTGACAGGGATAAATACAAATATTCCTTGCTTCCCAACTCAGTTTAGCTTCTGCCTTCAGACAATGAGAGTTTAGCTAAGTTCAGATAGTGAGAGATATCTTTCTCTTTTTTTTCAAGTGACCAGCCTTTGTTAAATGTTCCAACCTCACATAAAAAGTCAGGGAAGTACCAAACTCATCCAATGGGTTCACTTCTAGGTCCAGCAAGCAGTCATATGATGGCCCCACTGAAAAGAATTTCCTTAGGGAAGGGTTTTGTACTCTCTGCTATACAGTTAATATGTATTCTGGTTAATCAGCTATACTCCATTATAAAATAAAAAGTTAAATAAATATGTATTTTGCAAAAGACAAATTTTCCATGGGCCAATATTTTCTTTTTGGTATATGATGTATGCTACAGTCTCTCCTCCATTTTTTTTTTGCATTTGCATCAATTCTCCCCTCCCCTAACTTTCTTGAGATATAACTGACATAGCATTGTATAAGGTGGACAACATAATTATTTGCTACACGTATCTATAGACCCTTGAACAACTGGGGTTAATCCATGTATAACTTACAGTTGGCCTTCTGTCTTCAAGGTTCCACTTCTGTGTATTCAACCAACCATGGACTGTGTAGTATTGTAGCATCACTATTGAAAAATATCCACTTATAAGGAGACCTGTGCATTTCAAACCTGCTTTGTTCAAGGGTCAACTATATTGTGAGATAACTATTACAATAAGGTTACTGAACATGTCCATATCCATCATCTCACATAGTTACCTTTTTCTGTGGTGAGAAAATTTTAAGATTGACTCTCTTAGCAACTTTCAAGTACATAGCATAGTATTGTTAACTGTATTACCCTGTTCTATAGCCCCTTTTTACAGCTTTGGAATACACACCTGTATTGAAGGCTTTGAGAAGTTCTACAGGAGACAACCTCGTTTAACCTCATCTTATTTGATCCTGGAAGCCTCTTCTCACTAACAGCTGGCAGGGCCCTATGACCTGCTGCCATGGGGAATCACCATCAGAGAGGGCTATCTCAGCCAAGTTGTGATGTGTCCAAATTTTCTTTCAGGGAAGCATAATGTTAGCTTTGAACTTTATTCCTTGGCTCCAGCTCTCTTGCTTTGTAACTATGGCAAATTATTTTTCACCCTCTGAGCCTTCATCTCTTCATCTACAAAATGGGGTAAATAATATCTACTTCACAGGCTTATTCTGGAGACCAAGGGAGGCTACATGAAAACTTTATGGTAAAGTATAAGGCACCACACAAACATAAGGACTCCAGGCTTCTCTAAGGTCTACCTGAGGTCCCAACCCATAAGGCTGCTCAGAGAGGCCTAGATGCCTCTCTGTGCCAAACCCCTCTTGGGCAGAGTCTTCACTCTGCGGCCCTTTTTTCACCTTCCTGTGATGCAGCGCTTACCTGGGGCTTATCACACTCTTCTGGTTCCAGCTCTCAGGGGACTCCTGACAGCCGTTACTGATTCACCTGCCTCTCTTCTCTGTCTCCCACTGAACCATCCTAGATACTGTTGCTACAAACATCATTCTAAAACAAATTTCTGATCTTTTCATTCCCATTTGTATAATAAAACTTGCACTGACTTCCCTTTGACTTCAAATCCACTGACATAAAATCTAACAATCAAGACCCTTTTCTAACCTCATCTGCCCTTCACCTCCAGCAACAAAACTCTAGTCAACAGACCCTCCCTTGTTCTTTACTGAAACTGTAAAAGAACTGGATTCAAATTCTGGCAGAGCCATTTGTTAGCTATGTGACCTTGGACATGTTACTCAATCTCTCTGTGCCTCAGTTTTTCTCCTTTGTAGAAGGGGATAATCATATACTTATTTTATGGGATTGCTTTCTAGGATGACGGGAGGTAGAGTCTATTAAGTTCGTAGGACCGTGCCTGCTTTGTTAAGTGGTCAAGAAATGTCAGCAATCTACTATTACTATTTTTGTTACTCTTAGAACCATATAATTTTTGTTCTCTCCTCCTCTTGCTTCTTCATCTGAGGATGCCCATCATCCTAGCTCCACGACTTAAAATCTGACTTATTTGTTTTAAACGCACCTTTAGCAAATTACTTTTAGTTCTCTCAGCCTTCAATTTCTCATCTATAAAATATGTGTAAAATATATATATATAAAATATATATGTCATATATACTCATTGATCCTATTCATCTCCGTTTTGATACTCTCTGCATGCTATAATCTCATAAGACTTTGTATCTCATTTTTGGTATTTCTCATTTCACAGTATCATTACAATTTGCCTTGTTATTTCTGTACATGTGTAGATCAGAATCTTCTTGAATGTGAACTGATGTGTCCAGCTGGCACAGTGCAAGGCAGCAGAGTGAGCTTGCTGAATTGAGCTGAACTCAAACTCATAATACAGGTTTAGTTGATAACATGGGTTAGTATATTTGATTTGCACATTTCTTTACTCCAGGAGAGGAATCTCTGAAGGTGGAATTTCAGCCTTCACTGAATAGGCTACTGCTATAGACTAGCGCTATTCACAGGCTGGTTCCCAGGCCAGCAGCATCAATATTAACTGCGGACTTGTTAGAACTGCCACATCTTGGGCTCCACCCCAAGCCTGATGAATCAGATTCTCTGAGAGTGGGTAGGAATCTGCCTTTTGACAAGCTGCTAAAGTCTGAGAAGCACTGGTATAGACAGTTTGAAGGAAGAAATCTTAATTTTCTACATTTGACATTTTATAGAGGAGTGCCTATTTGTGATACCTATTTAATCAAGGGCAACTTAAGCAAATTTCTTAGAATCTGACAGAATTTTCTCTAGTTCCCCAAGGTATAAGAAGCAGTAATTTTTATTAGTTTATCTGTGGGAAATTTTAATTTAAAAAAGAAAGAAAAAAATGTGTAAGAGGGAAAAAAAAAAAAACAACACCCCAGCACCTCTGGGTACTTTGTTAATCAAGTCTATAAAACTGTGACTTGTTTTTGCAAGAATGTGAGGCTGTGGACTGTATCCTCCTTAAAAGGGTTCTACAAACTGTTAAATTGGAGAAAATATCTTAGGTTCTCTCTTTTTATACTTTAAAGGCTTTCTCCTTCCTTATTGAAAATGGGGATTATATATTGCAAACAGTAATGGTCTGTGGCTGGAAGCTGTTATAAATGTCGTCTTCTCGGCTGCGGGAGTAAACACTTTAGAGCTTAGATACTAATTACTGTCACATGAAAAGCAGGGAGACATATTGTGACTTCTCGGGCTGTCAGAAAGCCCTTCTTCTTGCAAATGGCAGCACTTCACAGAGACTTTTACACTGTACAGTTTATAATTTCCATGGGTGATCTGTTATTTTAAAATACCAACAGGAAGATTAAGAATGTGTTGACACAAAAACGGCACCAACCAATGCCCTCTGGCCCTCCTAAACTTGAACCAGAAAGCTCCCTCGCCTTTTAAGGAAGATTATAATCTGCCAAAATAGAAAAAAGAGTTACAAAATGATTACATTCTATAATAAGTTTAGGACAATCCAGAATTTTCCTCAAGCAATTGCAGACTGCAGCGTGATTTGTTTACATGTGTTTGCCCTGACTGGGTAATTTAGGCACAGGTTGTTTCTAATAAAAGAATGGGACAAAGGATAATTAGTTCTGGAAACATTTTGCCCCAAAGTTTGATCTGTTCCTGAATTCTGGACCCTTTTGGGACTTCGTCCTTCAGTGGATTTCCAGTGGAATAAATTACACAAGGCTTTGTGAAACGTGTGTGACCTCAGGATGCTGGACTTCGCTAAGCAGATAGAGCTAAGTGGGATTAATTGAGTTAATATTTGTAAAGCACATTGCATAATGCCTGGCACACAGCAAGTGCTATATAAATGTTTGACAAATAAATGAGAAGCTCTACTTTGAACTAAGGAAGGTTTTATTTGTGCTTCGAGGAAAATGGATGAATCTCTAAAGAACAGATATAATGGGGTTCAGACTGTAGACTCCACAGTGCAGTTGGCACCAATAGCCTTTTTCTGTTCATGGCTGCCACATACACCAAATTTTGACATGAAATTCTCTGTGGCAAAGTAGAGGGGCAGAAAGCACGTTGTGTCTGTGGTTTCATTCTAGACAGCACCGCCACTTATTAGTTTATGACTTTAGGTAACTTGCTTCACTTCTCCACGTTCCTCCTTCTTCTAATATGTAGAGGCTCACATGAGATAATAGGGCTGAAGATCTTTGTAAACTTGAAAGCACTATACACATAGATGGCTTTATCTTAAAGATATTCATTTCCAACACAATCCCGAGGGTGCAGCCCACATATTTCCCAGAGGGGTAGGGAGACGCCATAGCAGGAGTGTCAGGAAACTCACTTTGGGTGAACTGGCATGGATGGGGGAAAGGAATTCATCAATGACTATCATTAAAATCTTATCAGGGGCTTCCCTGGTGGTCCAGTGGCTAAGACTCTGAGCTCCCAATGCAGGGGATCCAGGGATCCAGGTTCAATCCCTGGTCAGGGAACTAGATTCTAAGAATTTACATACTGCAACTAAGATCTGGCGCAGGCAAATATATATATATATATATATATATATATATATATATATACATATATAAAACCTTATCAGAAAGGTAATCTAAGATACTTCAGAAGTATCTTCTTCATTCACAATAAGTTCATGGAAATAATCTATTATAATTGTCACTGCTTCTTGTCTGCTCAGCATCCATTCTGCCCTCTTTTTTAACAGAGCCTTACATTTTTTCAACCATGTGTCCCAAGAGAAACCAATCCAGTCCACATCTTCAGGGATAGCCTAGCTGGTTTAAGATTATTCCCATTCTGCTTAAATGGACATGCGACCTCATCTGGCCAGTAAGACAAAGGAAAGCCTACTGGGAGTCTTCTGGAAAAAGTTTCCTTACTCCCAAGAGAGGGCCACAAAAAGAGATAGTCTCTCTTCTTCTTTGGAGTTGCTGTGCCCAGAGGAGATGCCTAAAACTGCTGCAGCCATCTTGTTGCTTGCCTGAAGCTGAAGCCAATACCCAGGATCTTGGAAGAGAAAGATGTTAAGGGGTAGAGGCGGCTGGGGAGTGTATGTAGGGGTGAAATTGAAGACACCGTGAGCTGAAATCACCCCAATTGACACAGAACTTCCCCTGTGTTCTCTCATCAGTCATCACAGAGTTCTCTGAGTAGGTGGCCTTATCCTTGCTGTATGGGATGAGGAAACCAAGAGGTTAAATTGCTCAGGGTCATCCAACACGTAGGTGAAAGATTTAGAACTCAAACAGATCTGTTCAACTTCAAAGGCTGTGCTCAAGTTGTTGTGGTCTCCTAAACCTTGCCTCAGATGAAAAATGGTGAAGGGGCAGTCTATTTACTGTGGCCATGAAACTAGCAGAGCCTGGGAGTTGGACAGCCTGAGTTTTTTTTTTTTTTTTTCAATGTTGGCTTTGCTGCCCAACATCTGACCTTTCTGGACCTCTATTTCATCATGTGTAAGACAGTTGTACCAGATGTTTACTGAGGTTCATTTTGGCTCTAAGATCTTTTGAAATGCTTGGTAAACCACAGGGAGGGATAAGACAAAATAAATAACATACATTTGGTATCTTGAGAAAGGGCGCTGGGCAGGATTTCCCCTCTCAGCCTGAGGTTCACGGTTTACAGTGCATCAGTGATGTTGCTGAAGAACCATAGAAGGCTCCATGTGGCACTAAACAGGACACGCTGAAACCAGATAAGAGTTCTTGTTATGTCAAGAGAGACAGAGCAGAGAGCAGAAGAGAGCTGTTTTCTGCAGCACCCTCCTGAGCAATCTAACCAGTTTGCTTGCTGAGTCCCTGATGAGGAAGTTACGTTCTGAAGGGCTTTTGTGCTATCTTTCACTTTCTTCTTATTTCTACTGGGCTTAAAACAGGGTGGTGCATGGTGTTCTAGGTACCTTTAAATACTTTTGTTCTCTTCTTGTGAGAAAACTTGTTTCTATGACATCATCACCAGAGCTAGAACTCATCAAGGCCAAAGTCCTACTCCTACCTGAGTTCCTGCTCTATGAGGCAATGTGCTGGCCTATTCGGCCTGCTTTTCTTTTTCAAGGCCACTTTTCATGTTTCTCAAAAACTGATTCTGCCTGTAAGAAACTTAGAGGGGTGGAGGAAGAGGACCTGGATGCTCCTGGAGCCGCAGTCAAAGGATGTGGTTCCCCCAGACCAGCCCTTCTCAAACATCAGTAAGCACACAAATCCCCCAAGGAGCTTGTTTAAAAGCAAATTCTGATTCAGTAGATCTTCAGTGGGGCCTGAGATTCTCCAGGTCTAACAAGCTCCAAGGTGATGCTGATGCTGCTGGTTCCCAAAGTGGTAAGCTTCCAGATCTAGACTAGATGGTGGTCATATCTATTTATGCCAAACAACTGAACATTACCATGTCTGGGAGGTTTCAAAACTTCAACTATAACACCCCAATTTTCATAACAGCATTATTTACAATTGCCAAGATATGGAAGCAACCTGTCTATCAGCAGATGAACAGATAAACTGTGGCACATACATGTTGTTGTGTTTACTTGCTAAGTCATGTCTGACTCTGAGACCCCATGGATTATAGCCCACCAGTCTACGGGATCTCCTAAGCAAGAATACTGGAGTAGCTCCCAAGTCCATTCATGTTGCTGCAAATGGCAAAATGTCTTTCTTACGGTTGAGTCCTATTCCATATATACATATACAGCTTCCCTGGTGGCTCAGTGATAAGGAATCTGCCTGCCAATGCAGGAGACATGGGTATGATCCCTGGGTTAGGAAGATCCCCTGGAGAAGGACATGGCAACCCATTCCAGTATTCTTGCCTGGGAAATCCCATGGACAGAGGAGTCTGGTGGGCTACAGTCCATGGGGTCACAAAGAGTCGGACATGACTGAGCACGTAAGCACAGATAGACTTGGAGGCCATTATGTTAAGTGAAATAAGTCACACAGAGAAAGGCAAACACTGTATGATGTCACTTATATGTAGAATCTAAAACTACAATAAGCAAGTGAACGAAACAGAAAAGCAGCAGACTCCCAGATCTAGAGAACAAACTCGTGGAGTGGGCAGGTGGAGGAGGGAAATATAGGGGTGGGTGAAAAAAATGGTTATCCTGGGATTGTATGAATTCATGTATGTGAAACTTTTGAAAATGGTAAAGCACTATAGAATTTAAAGACTCTTTCATTCAATTAAAAAAATAAAAATAAGAAAACCCTCAGAAAAATACTTCAATTGTTAGTTAGCCAGATGAAGTCGCAGTAAACTAAGTCAGAGTACTTCAGAATGAGAAAGAGCAATTCAGTGACGTTTTTTCATGTGAGAGGGAAGTCTGAAACATCTGTGTACATTCATCTGGATGGATACAGTATTTGCTAGCTCCTGGACTGTGGTGAATACTGGCCCATGTGCATGTCAGAAGCCATGATTCTGAGGGACAGACTGACTTCAAGGTTTAGGGAAACCAAGCAACTTCCTGTCTCAGCGAGCCAGAAGCACTGCATTTGGAGAAGCTTCAGACCAAGTGTGACAGGGACTGCCCACTTCCTGCTTCCAGTACTCAAATGGCCAGATTTTCCTGGGTCTCAACCCTGTTGGAGGCTCAGTCTCAGGGCCCACCCAGTTGATCTCTGAAGGCCACATCTGTGGCTTTGCTCCCACCCACATCTGTGACCTCTCTCCCTTGCCACTTCCCTCAGATGCTTGATGACTCCCAGGCGCTCCCCATGCGCGCTGCTCAGGGCCCAGCCCGGCATGTAGAAGGACCAGGTAGACGAGCCAGTGTATGCCCCCGGAGGGTCCAGCCCCTGGATAAGCTTGCACAGAGCAGGTTCCAGAGAAGAGTAAATCTTTTGTGATGTCAGGAGCTGGCAATTTGGTTTTCCAAACTCAATCATGACCTGATTATTTCCAGCTCAAAAACACCCATGCATTATTGGCTCCCTGACAATACTTTTTAGTTGGAAGTGTTTAGGAAGAGAGCTTTCCGAGCATCTGGCATGGTGCATCTTTTTGGTCAGAACGTTAGTCAGTTTACATGGTCAGCATCATGACTACAAGATTTGTAATAAATGTCAACTGTGTCAGACTATAAATTCCTGTAATGTCTTCTTATGGTTGAGAGAAGGAGAGAAAAAGAACAGCACGGAGTTTTCGTTACTGATTGCTGAGTAACCAAGTGCCCTAGAACTTAGTGGTTTAAAGCAATAGCTATTTGACTTGCTTGTGATTTTGTGGGCACAGTGGGGATGGCTTGTCTCCCCTGGCCAATGTCTGGGTCCTCAGCTAGGTGGCTTGAACAACTGGGAAGTGGATAAGATGGCTCAGTTGGGGTCATACACCTGAGCTCTCTGTTCTCTGCCATGTGACTGCTCCACATGGCTAGCTAGGCCACCCCATACTGGCCTCAGAAGAGTCAGACTTCTTAACTGAGAGCTGGCTTCCTCTGAGATAGTGGAAGCTGCCAGGCCTCTCAAAGGCTTGGCCCAGAATAAGCATATTGTCATTTCCGCCATGTTCTACTGGTTCAAAGCAAGTCACAGGGCATGTCTCGATTCAAGGGGAAGGGAAATAGACTTCATCTCTTGATGCGGGAGCAAAGAATCTGTGGCCCTCTTTAATCTATTACAGAGAGAAAAGTGGAAAGAAAAATATTTATTCATGTTCTTCCCCGGTTCTTATCAGATTAAGTCAAGCATGAGCAGTCAATAGAACTCCCTGTGATTCCTTGTCTCTTCCTCTCAGTGGCCAATTTTTAACTTTGGTGGGGGGGGTAGAGGGTCAGCATGTGGTCTTTGAACCTTCAGCTGTACAGAGTCACTCACTCTTTTTATTTTCATTTTTTGAAACTTCCATTTTGCTTTCATATATTTTTGTTGTTTTCTAAAAAGAATTTAAGCACTATATAAATATATATTCACTTACAAAGTTATGATAGTATTGTAGCATCCACACTAAAATGTAGAAACATCTTTTTACTTTGACCCTTCATCTACTCACTTTTCCAGAAGTAACAACTACAAATAGTTTATTGTGGCTCCCTTTATACTTTCTCTATATACATATATTCAAGGGTGTGTACATATGCTCATAGAGTTATTCTCCATTAAATGAGATCCCATGGCCTGTACCATTCTCCAAGCTGCTTTTTCCATCTAATAATATAACATGATGATTGCTCCATATTCACATATCTACCCACTGTTTTTTTTAAGTTGCTTTATATTATTCCACTGAAGTGACATGGCATAATTTATGCAATGATTTCTTTGGTAGTGGACTTTTAGTTGTGATTGTTTTTTCAATGACAAAAAGTGGCAGCTGAAATAAATATTCTTGCATATATACCTTTTTGTACGTGTGCAGGTATTTTTAAGATAGTTCCTGGAGGTGTAACAGTAGTTGAGTCAGAAAGTATGGGCATTTGCAATTTCAGTAGTATACCAGCAGTCCCCAACCTTTTTGGCACTGGAGACTGGTTTTGTGGAAGACAATTTTTCCATGGACTTGGGAGAGGGGGATGATTCAAGTGCATTACATTTATTGTGCACTTTAGTTCTATTATTATTAAATATTACATCAGCTCCACCTCAGATCATCAGGCAGTAGATCACGGAGGTTGGGGACCCTTGGTAGACAGTTGATTCTTAAAATTGGAGAACCAAATTGTATTTCTTCCACGTATTTTTCCACACCCTTGACAACATTGGCTATTACTCATGTTTGTAATTCTTCCAGGCTGACTGATGGATGAAAATGATACCTCACCATTGTATAGCACTTCTTTCCTGTAATAATTGGTTACTTATATTTCTTTCTTGAAACATGTTCTGTTAAAATCACATTCTTTATAATTTTGCTAAATATTTGTGGGAAGGAATTCCCTGGTGGTCCAGTGGCTAAGACTTCACAGTCCCAATGCAGGATGCCCAGGCTTGATCCCTGGTCAGGGAACTAGATCCCACATGCCACAGCTAAACATCCTGCATGCTACAATGAAGACAGAAGATCCTGTGTGCTGAAACTAAAACCCAGTGCTGCCAAATAAATATTTAAAAAAAAATTTGTGGGAGCTCCTGCTTTATCAATCCCTTGTTATTTCCTACAGTTAAATTCCCAGATATGAAATTGCCAGGGCAAATGATTTATCTGTTACAGAGACTTTTGACATTTCCTACTTGAACTGCTGTCAACTGTCTCAAGTCTTCTTTAGACATTACTCTTGGAAGGGACTCATCTCCTCTCACTGATGAGCTGAGTCTCATTTCTTGCCAGTATACAAGCTCTCTACATAAAGAAAATAAAGCTGAGAACTGTACACTAATACATTCTAAGGCTGTTGGTGCCCAGCTGTCCTGACTTATTTCACATATAATTAGCAAACTTCTTCCTGAATGTAGCTGAGCTGGTAGGTGGCTCACTGGACAGGACAAGAGCTGAGAAAGATCTTGCATTCAATGATTATATACTTTTCCTTGTTCCTGATGATTTAGGAGGGGAACATAGACTCTGGTTAGTGACTGAGCCAGTTGATGAGTACCTACTACGAACCAGGCACTGTTTCAGGCACTGCAGCTTATGATTATGATCTGGAATCTCTAAGGATGTGTTACATTTCTGAACATGGCATTACAGTTGAGGAAGCAGTTTCAGATTTTGTGTGTACGTGACTTGAATTTTAGACTTTGTGAGGCTGGGTTACAGAACTGTATCATTTAACTGATAAGTTTAGCCAACTATTTAACCTCTGAACCTCAACATGGCTCTTGCATTCTCTACTCACATAAGGTACAAAGATAGTTAAAAGTGTTTCTTTGTTAGACATAGCTGTAAGTGAAAGAGAAAACACTAGTAAAAGTTGAAAAAGCAGATAACTTGTGGTGTGTGGACATGCACAGGAAATAAGCTACTCTTAAAGGAAATATGATTTAGGAGATAGCCAGGAGCTTGCACAAACATCTCTGTTGCTTGAGAAGTTAGAAATTATCTTCTGTATAGAATACATTTTAGACACATTTAAAGAAAAACTATTTCTACAGAAACAATTATGGTTAAAGGATTTGTGTTTCAGTTATCTGAAGCCTTAAAAAATCTAGAATGCTAAGTTTTGTACGGTGAGTGACTTGCTACTATGGGAGGTGGTTTTTGTTGTTGTTATTTGTTGAGTAGACTAGTGACTTATAGGACAGGGAAGCCTGGTGTGCTGCAGTTCATGGGGTCACAAAGAGTTGGACACAACTTAGCAACTGAACAACCACAAAGTGACTTGTTCAGTTGAAACCTTTGAAGCAAATGTGGGGACCCTACACAGGCATAGTTTGTCTATGTTTGCTGTTGATGATCATTAATGGAAGGGATATAGCTAATGGTATGATGCAAGCACATGGGATTTAAAGCATGAACATTTTGAGTCCTGATTCTCTTTCTGATTGACTGTCACCTTTGGGAAGTCACCCAAATCTCAGAGCCTCATTTTCTTATCTGCAAAATTGTAGAAGCTGGCCACAGAATTTTAATGGGAAGATACTTTATAAATGTGAAATTGCTCTTCCAATGTGAGATTATTACTTTTCCATGATAATAAAAAGAGGGAAACAGACCACTCATTCATCCATCTATTAACAGTTTCTGATTACCTGCCATGAGCTTGGCACTGGGCTAAGTGGTGGAATAACGAAATAAACAATACCTGGTTTCTGCACTGTAGAAGTTTACAGGTCAGTGGAAATGATGGTCAAGATAATGTCTAGTTCACTCAATGCTGTGCTGGAGCTGGCTCACTCAGGCTCACAAGAGCTGCTAAATTTTCAGGAATTCTGCACATGAGTTGTTAAATACAGCCATTATTAAAAATTAAGATATAGTTGATAACTATTATTCACGTATTCTATTTGTGAATTCACTGGCTTACTAAAATGTATTTGTAACTCCCAAATCAATACTTGGGGCACTTTTGTGGTCATTTGCAGAGTTGTGAAAAACTCATGCAGAGTTGTGAAAAACCTGGGTTGCCTGACATGCATGTTCCCAGCTGAGATCAAACAAAGCTTTCTTGCTCCAGCTCTCATACTGTAAACAAGTGTCCTTTTTGTGGTATATTTAGTGCCAGGTTTTCATACATTTTTATGCTTTTGGTGAGTGATTTCACTGTTTAAAATGGCTAAGGGTAGTGCTGAAGTGCTGTCTAATGTTCCTGAGCACAGAAAGGCTGTGAGATGCCTTATGGAGAACGTACACGTGTGTTAGAGAAGCTCTGTTCAGGCCTGAGTCAGCCTGCTGGCCATGAGTTCACTGCTCATGAATCAGCAGGATATAGTAAATAAGGTGTCTTTAAACAGAAACACACATAAAACAAGGCTACACATCAATCAGTTGACAAAATGTTTTGACCCAGAGGCTTGGAGGAACCCACCCTCCACTTCCTCTAGAAGCAACGATTTAATATTTGCTAATTCAGTGTTTGCATCAACTTTACAGAACATAAATATCATGAATAATGAGAAGTGACTGTACAAAAAAGGTAATAAATACTCAGAATGTTTCACTTCTTAATGACTTTGCTACCTATTGCCATGGTCTAAGCTCTTGAGGTGATTTATGTGTATTTTGTGTGTTTGTGTAGTAGAAATACTACACAATGGAAGGGCCTGCTGTGTATCAATTTCTGAGTCCCAATGTCCTGTGAGCAAGCTGGTAGTTTGACATTGGCCACAGTGGGAGTATTTACACCACAGAAATTGGCAAATGCTACAAATCAAAGCTCTTTCTCCCTAGCCCCCAGACAGTTGTTAAGTATTTTTTGTTGTTTAATTGCTAAGCTATGTCCAACTCTTTGTGACCCCATGGACTGTCGCCCCCTGCCCCCCAGACTCCTCTGTCCGTGGGATTCCTCAGTTAAGAATACTGGAGTGGGTTGCCATTTCCTTCTCCAAGGGATCTTTCCTACCCAGGGATTGAACTCGCATCTCCTGCTTAGCAGGTGGATTCTTTACCACTGAAGCCACCAGGAAAGCCCGTTAAGTATTTAGCAATACATAACCGCCTTCATCTTTCTTTAGGGACCTGGCCTTGGGTTACTGGAGCCCACTTTCAGACACTAGGAGAATTAACGGGAGTGTATCTCTTCCTACCTCCACCGCAGGTCCATTAGGGCATGACTGCCAGAGCTCTTTCGCCTCAAGCTAGGATTTACATTCCAGGGCGCCCCATGGGATCCGCATGAGCTGAGAGCCCCAGATACCTGAGATAACACCCTACTTAGACTTCTTCCCCTTCCCCATCCTGCTTCCCTCTTAGCCTTACTCGTTTCTCCTGGGAGCTCTTCATTGATAAACTGCGTACCTATACACCTGAGCCTGAGGGTCTGCTACTAGAGGACCCCATGTAAGAACAGAACTTTGACAAACCTGAGAAGCAAGTCTTGGGGTCAGCAATGGGTGTGTAGGTATCTCAGACTGACCCTGAGAATCTACTGGCAGATCTTGATTTTCTGGTTGTAATTCCTTCTTAAGAAGGCATTGCTTCTCAATTTTGTCCTTCATTTTATACATTCTTATAACCTGTAAACAAGTGTGAATGAAAGTTCTTCAGGTTTTGCAGTGGCAACTTATGCGGTCAATGCATTCATGTTTTGATAAAATATAAAGGATTACTGGAGTGTCCTTTACTGAGCCTCGCTCATTGGTGGGTCTACCCCTGTTGAGCTCAGCTAGTGGCCTTGAAGTCTGACATGCAATAATAAATCAAGCTTTCATCAAGTTCTTAGCTTGCTGAGAAACAAAACCCCTGTAAGCAACGCTGCAATAACTCCCTTTGAAATTCTAATTTGTTTTACTGTGATTAAAAAAAAATGTGATAAGCAGGCAAGAAGTGTACTGTGTTGCTGTATACAACTGGAATATGATTTTCTAAAGACTTCCTTTATTTTCTAATTATTCTTGCGATAGAGTTAGCAAGTGCCAGTTCAGATGCAGGGTCTAGGTAATTGTGCAGTAATTAAATGCTTGCTTGGGAAAACAATTTTAGATCACTGAATTGCTTTACTGCATTTTGAAAAGCTGAAAGGGGCATTCAATCAGGTAGAGCCTGTGTGTTTGTCTTCTAAACCAGATTTGTCATAAATTATTCACAGGAGCAAAGACTGAATTTGAAAAGGAAGAAACTTGGGGCATAGGGCAATTATTGCTCCAATAGTCATTGTAGAGTTCAGCAGGCCTCATAAAAGGAGGCCTGTCTCGAAGATGCCTGGCAAGGTTTGGAGGATAAAGAAGTGCCTCTTTAGCAAATCCCATTTTAAACTGAGACTACTCATTGATTTGGGGAAGTTTGCTTCCTCTTCTGGATGCTGCCCCAGCTCAAACAGCCCTGTTCAATTACATAATTTAGAGGAAAGCATAAAAATATGATTTCACAACATATGACATAGGTGACAGAAATATTAGTATAAACACTGGGCATCACATGTAATTACTGCATACAAGAGAAAAGCTTCACTGAGGCTTCTGTTTTTATTATTTTTCATTTGCCCTGGAATTTTTTTGAGGAATAACTGACCTACAGTAAAATGCACACATCTTAAGTATGTAGTTTTCTGAATTTTTATCTATACACTCATATCGTGCTTGTGCACAGTCGTGTCTGACTCTTTGCGACCCCATAGACTGTAGCCTCTGAGGCTCCTCTGGCCATGGGATTTCCCAGGCAAGAATACTGGAGGGGGATGCCATTTCCTCCTCCAGGGGATCCTCCCGATCCAGGGATCAAACATGTGTCTCCTGCATCTCCTGCATTGGCAGGAAGGTTCTTCATCACCGAGCCACTTGGGAAGCCCATACACTTATATAACTACCACCTAAAGGTACAGAACAATTCTACCACCTAGAAAGTTCCCTATGCTCCTTCCCAAGTAACACCCTCTCCCAGAGGTAACCACTCTTCTGACTGCTAACACTGCAGATTAGTTTCACCTGTTCTTGGAATTCATATAAAGAGATGTACTCAAAAATCTGGCTTCATTTGCCTCACATAACACATTTGAGATTGCTGTAGTATACATCAGTAGTTCATTCCTTTTTATTTCTAGGTAGTATCCAGTTGTATGAATGTACCACAGTTTAGTTTCTTGCTGATGAAGTTTTCTGGGGCTTTGGCCTACTATGAGACAAGCTGATTTAAACATTCTTGTAGGAATATTTTTATGGACAGTGTACAGAACACAGCTGTTTGGGTACCTATTTCTTTAGGATACACACCCAAGACTAGTAGTGCTGGGTCTGTCTTTAAAATTTACAAAACATACACACATAAAATTAAAACTGATACCAACTGGAAGTGTACATAAGAAATGATTATCTATTGTTTGTTCCTGGCAAAGTGAGAACAAAACCGTGTACTGCCTGAAGACAATGTTTTAGCATTTAGACTTGGAATATCTCGAGTTATTGCTTGGGAAATTGGAGATACAGTTCAGATTCTTTCTTGGTGAGATGAATACAGGTGCTGAATGTCTGAATGGATGGAAGTGCTCTGAAGTCGCTCTGAAGTCCTTGCAACGGACTGCTTAGTACCTTGGAAATTGGATTAATTTGGGTTTCATCATTTAGAAACAGGATAGCTTGGTTCACCTTGAGATCACCCAAGGCCAAACAGACTTATGTTGCATTGCTGGAAGAGATCCAAACAGGATGGATTATGAGAGCTCAGTGCAGCCGAAGTGCCACGGGGTTACCAGAATTGGGCTGGATGGTCTCCAGGCAATCTCACTGCTGAGAGTTATTCTTTGCTACCAATCCGCTGATAATGGAGGTGGGCTGGAGACCAGCCTAACCACAGAACACCGGGCTGGTATACTTGTGAAGGGGTTATGGCGCCCCCTGGGGGACACTGAAATGTTCCTCCTGTAGACGTAACTTCTCTGACTGAGGTCAAGTTTACTAAGTTATGTTGAATAATGTCTCAGACGTCACTCTTCTAGTAACTCTCTTCAAACCTTTCAAAATAAATTTAGAATGTTTTGGAGTTTTATTGAGAACCATTCAATTCAGGAAAGGCTTAAGAGGGATATATGTGATGTTAAAGCTCTCGCAAGAGGGAGGGAAGACTTCTTTCCGGTTTATTTCTTGTAGAAAGGGCGTCACGTGATTGGATAGTTTGTAGTTTTTGCTGTGTTACTGAAGGTGGTCGAATAAGATGACAACTTCACCCTCAAAGTTCTGCAGGCAAAATGCCTCTACAAGACGGCTGTGAGCCTTTTGTGTCTTGCTTGCTCAGGATGCAAAATGAGCGATTCTGAACCCACGCCAGTACCACCCTTCCAGTGAGCATTTGGAAGAGTGTGGGAGCATTTTTGATTGTCACAATGACTGGGGGGTGTGCTACTTCCAGTTGCTGAGGTCGAGGAGGGAGGGAAAATGTCTAGCACGAATTTTGTCCCATTCAAAATGCCAATAGGGCCCAGATGAGAAATATTTTTTCCCTCCTCAGGGGATACTGAGCCGTTTATATGCAATTCTTATTCAGAAGGTTTAAGAACATAAACAAAATATGTCAAGCAAGTGAAAGCAGACTTAGGGAGCTTACTGAGACAGAAGGAGTGAAGTCTGTTTTTGGACATTTTGAGCGTGTGATCACTTTACCCAAAGCAGAAATGGGGCAGTGCTCAGCCCTGACCTTAAGTGTAATATGGAGATGGAGGAATTTGTTTTCCATGCTCTCCACCACCTCTTTCTTCATTCTCCTCCAAACTTTCACTGATCCTGCTCTCCTTCTCCCATGCTCCCTGGGATAAGGAAGCAGCTGATAAATTCCTTAAGTTGTAAGAGTCTTCTCCTACTCCTCCCAATAGGCTACCAAGAAGAGAAGAATCTCAAATGTTGGAATTTCAGTTGTGGGCGAGGAAGGTAGGTGTTTTTGGCTGCGAGATCTTTCTAGAACTTCTTAAATTATGCCCAGGCAAGTAATAACTTATTTTTCTGTGATGCTGGCTTTAGATGTGGAAACTAAAGTATTAGAATTTGTTGTAACTATGGCAAAGAAAAGGAAGGAGGGACAGGACAATTTTGTGAATTTATTGGCAGAAGACTGGGTTGAACAAGACTCTTTTGAAGTATAAAGTTTAGAAAGCGTCATGTACTTTGTAAGTGTAAAGTACTCTGCAATTTTGATGTATTTTTTTTTATCATACTGGATCTTCCTTGTATTTTTCATAACACATATTTCAGAACCTTGCACAAAATATCCATTCAGTAAACGTGCCCTAGATGAAACACATGAATAGGCATAGGGAGTTGCAGTGAAGATTATGAAATAAGGTCATACGTAGCCATGTTTATTGATAGGCTGACATGCCTTAACTTGGATGGAACTACCCACTGAGAAGGAGATTTTGCTACAGTATTCTTTATGCTTCCATTAAGTATTTCCAGGAAGGAAATTCTCATTTTTCCTTTGTGAAAAGGATTGGTGATCCCTCTCTCTCAGGTTTCCAAATGACATGAAATTATTCTGTCTCTATTTAATATATGAAAGAAGGCTTGGGGGATCACCACTAGTGTCATCATTATCCAGGACCTGAGCCAACTGGTGAACATGAGAACCTAATTACAAGAGCCCCTGGGATTGTTGGACCCAAGATTCTAGGATCAGACTATTAGGAATACCCTGATCATTTCCTTCCTTGGTTGGGAGAGAATGACAAATGACAAGATCTTCAGTATCACCTGCATTTATTGAGCACCTCTTGTTCCAGCCACTGTGCTATGCCCCAGGCACACAAGGCTGAGTATGGCATAGTCACTGTCTCCATGGTGCTCACAGTGGTCTAGGGAGGGTGTTGGCTACGGGGCGTCAAAAGTTTGATTGCAGATTATAGTCACCTGGAGAACTTTAAGTTGCACAATAAAATCAGAATTTGGGGGAACCCAGACTTTCATATCTTTTAAAGTTCCCTGGGTGATTTCAAAGTGCAGCTGAGGTAGAGAAACACTAGGGAAGGGGGAAGAGACAAATCTGTAAAGGGAAATTTTAAAACATGCAAAGTGTTGCTGCTGCTGCAGCTAAGTCACTTCAGTCGTGTCTGACTCTGTGCGACCCCATAGACGTCAGCCCACCAGGCTCCGCCGTCCCTGGGATTCTCCAGGCAAGAACACTGGAGTGGGCTGCCATTTCCTTCTCCAATGCATGAAAGTGAAAAGTGAAAGTGAAGTCGCTCAGTCGTGTCCGACTCTTCGCAACCCCATGGACTGCAGCCTACCAGGCTTCTCCGTCCATGGGATTTTCCAGGCAAGAGTACTGGAGTGGGGTGCCATTGCCTTCTCCGAGAAAAGTGTTAGGTAGAGGTGAAAACAAAGTCCTGCTGGAGGAACGCACAGGAAGAGAAAAGAACACTCACATCCAATAGAAGCTCTCTGTGTCATCAGAAGAATTAGATGAGCACTGACAATCTGGTGAACTCTGGAAATAAGAAAGGGTGGTATTTGAATAGTTTTCTGCTGGAACAAATTTCCCTTTGCATCTCAGTCTTTACTGGTGATTTTGGGGGTTTGAAAATAAAGTCTGATAATCTGGGCAGCATACCTCCAACTCTTCTTTTTCTTGTCTCCTTGCCCTTTTTTTTTTTTTTACTACAACCTCTGGCACACACACGGTACACTGAATGCTAGGTATAGGTTGGTGGTTGCTAATATATTACAATTAAAGGGGCAAACGAAAGCTTACTGTTTCTCTCTGCTTGTGAGAAAGCACTTTAATATAAGTATGTGGCTATGGTCGTATGGCTAAGCCTAGACTTGAAAATAGTAATTAAAAAGACCCACTTAATGTATCAAATTTCTCAGTCTAAATGCATTAACTGTGATTCTCAAAACACATCTCAAAGAAAGCATTATTATCTCTAGTTAATGGATGAGAAAACTGAGGCCGAGAGGAAAAATAACTTGCCAGATCCACATGTTTATTTGGTGGCAGAGGTGGGATTCAAATCCATGTCACTCTGACTTGAGAGTGTTGCTTCCCATTTTAGATTTGAGCTTGTTATGTCTGCCAAATGACTAAATTGAGGTAATAATGTTGATGTGTTTATGGGACACAGCGCAATGTCACACTGAAACAATGAAGCTAGTAACTAAGTTTTTTAGTTACTAAAATATGTTTTTACCAACATCATTACCATACCACCATCACTGAATGAATAGATCTGCTGGCTGAAATCTTGGATAAATCTCAGTGGAAGGGGGAGTTATCTTGTAGGGAGAAGTGATTTCAAGCTTCACTGGGGTGTGAGATTATAAAAATAATAAGAATTATTAAGTATCTAACTGGATTTTTAGTGGAAAAAAGCAGAGGACAGGATTTAACTGTGCATGGTAGAGGAACAAGCACATTCCAGAATGTGAAACAATTTGGCTACAAAGTAACTATACTAATCTCCCTGTAGAGACTTATTGCCTGTAAAGACCTCATTGCCACAAGATCATTAATGTGATCTGAGCTTTTGAAAACTGAAACCAGAATGAAAAACAACCTAAACTCTAAAAAGCAAACAAACCAACATGACCACAGAAGCCAAATGCTATGGACTGAATGTTTGTATCCCCTCAAAATTCATATGCTGAAACCTAATCCTCAGTGTGATGGTATTAGGAGGTGGAGGCTTTTGGGAGACTGATTAGTCATGAGGATGGAGCCCTCATGAATAGAATTTGTGTCCTTATGAAATAGACTGGGAGAGTTCCCTGACTCCATGTGAGGACATGGTAAGAGGACATTGATGTATGAACTAGGAAGTAGGCCCTTACCAGACACAGAATCTGCCAGTGCCTTGATCTTGGACTTCCAGCTTCCAGAACTGTGAGAAATACATTTTTGTTATTTTTGACTCACCCAGCCTATGCTATTCTGTTATAGGGGCCCAAACAGATTCAGATACCTAGAGACTGTGCCGTTTTTTTCTTTTCTCTTGAAGAAAATGATTGAATAGGTTTTTAAGCTTTATTTTAAAGACTATATTTTAAAGTCTTATAATATTTATAATAACATTTGTGTGTTTTTTGACTACAGGAATTCCCATTTACCTATCTCTTTCTTGTACCATTCAGGCAGAGTGAAAACTTTTTAAACAAATTCCCTACAAGGTAGGCTGGTTATAGCAGGAAAATAGAGAGAAAGCCATGACATTTTACAGCTTTTGAATTTCTAGATAGATTCAGAGAAAAGGCATTGAACTTTACCAGAATTTTTTTTTAACACTAATGGAGCGAAATTGTATGCTAGAAACAGCAGTTTTTAGCCTTCCCCTAGCATTGACATCACTAGAAAGTGCTTTAAAATTTACCAGTACCTGGATTTTAACTGAAAAGATTCAAGTGTAACTGACTTTTGGTGGGCATTCATGTATATATATATATAAATTGCCCAGGCAATGCTAACATGCAAGCAGGGTGGAGAACCAATGCCTTAAAACAGTTGTTCCCAAACTTTGGTGCATGTTAGAATCACCTCAGGGGGTTAAAATCCTCAATGCCAAGGTTGTACCTGTACCAATTAAACTGGAATGTGTGGAGGGGGCACCTAGGTGCCTTAAACAAGTAGATTTAGGAAGAAATCCTGGTGAAAGTTCTACTGCTTTACACTTAGAGGTTTCCACAGGTTAACAAGTGAGAGGAGAGGTGAAATAGAGAGAGACGGTAGCTTAGACATTAGTAATGTCCTTGAGAAGGACCTTTTTGACCCCCATCTCCCACATCCCCATCAGACCGTGAAGTGGGTATGGGTAGTCATGTGCTGGTAAATGTTTAACAGATGGAAAAACAAAGAAAAGAAGCCTCATTTATAGTGTTTTCCACTTTCTCTTGAATAAATACTCCCACCATGCATGGCCAATTTCAAGTTACCAAGACAACATCATTGACTGGAGTTGGAAAGAAATACACACAATTGGCTCTAGCGAATCCGTAGGAGCTGGCTCTAGCTTGCCACTGGGTATGAGCTTGAGAAATCCTTCACCCAAGTTTGGGACTCTGAGGGCAGCTTGAACCAGAAAAGACATCAAAGAGCCTAAGGATTCCCCAGGATGTGTCTTCTAGAGTGGAAATGGGGGCCCATTTAGGAGGGTCCAGGTAGCCAGGGCATAAGATCAACTCTCACATCTCTTGGCCCTCCCTAGTGGTAGAAGAGAAGATTCAGATTTTCCTGTACCCTGAGAGCATAATAGAAGTGGTTGAACATGAGCTGGAAGAGCTCAAGGGGCCTTGAGGTCAGGATGAGGAAGCCATGAAGAGTTTTGAGTAATTGGTTACTGATGGGCACACAGAAATAAGCTGTAGATGCAAACTTGGAGGGCACTAGTGAGGGCCAAAGCCAATAATAACTGAGAATCAGACACCTCCTGCTGAAGCCCTGAGACTGCTCACCTCTATGACCTGCAGTCAGAGACATAACAGAAAAGGCTTGAGGAAACAGAAGAGGTGACTGTTAATCACTGCAGTAATTACAGTTTATTACAGGAGATACAGCCAGAATCTCTCTTTTATTTCTTGGCAGAAGTCAAAAAGGAAAAAAAGAAACCTCAATTTTAGGTTCATCTTGTTAGAGCTACTGAAATGATGCAGTAGGATATCTTTCTCTTTTCTTGCTTGGCAATATTGTGCAAATTTACTCTGACAAAGAATAGCATGCCCCAAGTTCATCGCAGTGACCTTACTGAAAGTAGGACAAGATCGAACACCTTCAACAAGTGCCCATGCGAACATATCCCTTAGAATAGAGGTGTGAGGGGAGACTGCTTGCCCTCTCTTGGGCATGTGGACTGCTGAACCTCTCTGCCATTTGTAGATGACCACTGGATGGTACTAACTGAGTGCCTGGTGGTTTTTAAAATACTGTTGGCTTTGTACACTGTGATGCTCACATACTGCCGGTGGTAGGAGCAATCTTATTAGGAGAGGCCAAACAGCAGAAAGAACAGCAGAGTGGGGACTGGTAGATCAAACTTCTCATTCTGGCTCCGTATCAGCTATGCAATCATGAGTAAATCTGTTTTATAAAGTTTTATGGGAACACAGCCATATCCATTCATTACTTGTTATCTATGGCTGTTTTCACATTTCACGGTAGAGTTGACTAGTTGCAACAGAGATTGGTCTGTAAAGCTTAAGATATTTACCATCTGGCACTTTACAGAAAAAGTTTGCTGACCCCTGATCTAAAGTAATGGGATTATAGTTCATTTAATTATTCAGGCCCCAAAGTGGAGTCACTCCTGATTCCTCTCTCTCATACTTCCATCCCAATTCTTCGGTAATCCTCCCAGCTCTCTCTTAGAAAAATATTCTGATTCTGCTGTCTCTTTATCACCACCATGATTTCTCTTTTTTCCACCATCATCTCTTGCCTGGACCAGCATCCCTTCTTTCACTCTTGTCCACTTTACAATCTGTTCTCAACACAGCGGGTGGAGTGATCCTTTAAAAGTGCCAGTCAGATCACGTCACTGCCCCGTGCAAAACCCACAATGGTTTCCACTGCATTTAGAAAGAAATGGAGAATTCATATCACATGAGCCCTATATAATATCCCCTGCCTTCAACCCATCTCCAGCATGAGACTGACTCCTTCTTTCACTCTTCCCTTCCTTCTCTCTGCTCAGTCACACTGGCTTCCCAGCTGCTGAACTCTCCAAGTATGGTCCTGCCTCAGAGCCTTTGCGCTTGCCATTCCCTCTAAGTGTTATAGCCTTGCCCTGGATATCCATTAGCTAACTCCCCCACTACCTTCAGTGATCTGCTTGAATGGCATCTTATCTAAAACAGCACTTCCATCCCTCTCTGTCCCCTCATCATGCTTTATCTTCAGAGCAGTTATCCATTCAGCTAATGTCCACTCGCCTCATTAGAATGCAACTCTGGATACTGTATCCCAAGCCCAGTGTTCAGTAAATATTTGTCCGATGAATCTGTTGCGTGAATGGGCCTCAGTTTCCTCATGTGTAAAATGAATGAAAGGGCCATCTGGCTGGAGCATCTGTTACTGAACTGGTTGCCAGGATTGTCTCCGTTGATCCGACCAGCTAAGTAGGCATCCCTTTCCTCCTTATGTTAGCCTCCCCCCAAAGCCTATGGGAGTCTTCCTTCCCTTTGGTCAAGAGTATCTAAGTCCCAAAGCTCACTTGTTGGACTGTCAAAGCAGACTGTCTTTTCACAAGGGGCCACCAGAGTAATGTCTTTTCTGCCTCCCTCTTATAAGTATTGTGAACATCAAATACGATAATAGATTTGAAATTCTAAAGCTCTATGTAAGTGGAAAGAAATAAAGACAATGTAATATAGATCCCCCTCCTCATCATACCCTCTCAGCCCTGGGCTAATTTGATAGGCTACATGAGACATAAAACAGGAGTTGAAAACAAAATAAAGCAGCCTCAAGAGCTGGAGATCAATAAGATATTTGTTTAAATGGTTTTAAAAATCAGTCAGGGACTTCCCTGGTGGTCCAGTGGCTGACTCTGTGCTCCCAATGCAGGGGCCTGGGTTGGATCCCTAGTCAGGGAACTAGATCCCACATGTCGTAACTGACAGTTCACATGCTGCAACTGAAAATTCGAGACCACAAAGAAGATCGAAGATTCCACATACTACAACTAAGACCCGGCATGGCCAAATAAATAAGTAAATAAAAATTTTTAAAAAATCAGTTAAAGAAAGGAAAACCCAAATATTTCTGGCTTCGAGTTGTGACGAATCCTCTTACCTTACTGGGCTCTAGCACTGAAAACAATAACAACATCCCTACCCTTACTCCCCAAAGCCACTTTAATCATTTTAGGATTCTCATAATTATGTTTACGAGTTATTTAGACACTTAAGTAGTAATAATTCAAAAGCCTAGAATTCTCATAAAATATTGAGACTATGGGAACACTAAATTCACATCTAAGCTGTTAATCATTGAAAGATAACTTTGACCCGTTCCTAAGCAGCCTCTTTCCCCAGATGTCACTCTTGATAATGAGGAGGATTTGTCTCTGGGTTTTGCAGGAAAGACAAAGAGGCAATTGAGTGTATTTTATATACAGTTGTGACATGAACTGTATTCTGAAACAATGGAGACATCAGTAAGTGAGAATAAAAAAGCCACTTTGATAGATCGGATAACCAAACGACCAGGACTGGTATCCTTCTGAGTGACCCAGGGTCCCTAGTTTTTCAGGGCCTTGGCTTTTGCTGCCTTCTGACTGGGAAATGATACAAGTCCATAATCAAAATGATCATGGGGCATGCATAGTGAAAAATCCTGGTCAAAATATGATCCTATTTTAATCTTGACTTTTGCAGCATGGTGATTAAGTGCATGGGCTGTGGTCAGACAGATGTATTAAATCTTACCCAGCTATTCATTAATTTTGTAGATTTATACAAGGTCATTATTTCCTTCAGCTTCAGTTTTCTAATCTGTAGAATGGAGGATAAATTTATTTAATTGATAGGATGATTTTAAAATTAAATTAGATAATTGCATATAAAGTACTTAGTCTGGTGTCTTGCTCACAATAAACACTTGATGAATGTTAACTAATATTCATATTCTTCATTTTGAATTTAGGATGGGAGGACTGCCCAGTGTATTAGTTTCCTAGGACTGTTGTAACAAAGCACCATAAATTTGATGGCTTAAAACAACAGAAATGTATTCTTTCACAGTACTGGAGGTTAGAAGTCTGAAACCAAGGTGTTGGCAAGGCTCTGAAGGCTCTAGGAGAGGATCCTGCCTTGCCTCTTCCTAACTTCTGTTGTCTGCTGGCAGTCCTTGGTGTTCCTTGACTTGTAGACACATCACTCCAATCTCTGCCTCCATTGCCATGTGGCATTCTCCCTGTGTGTGTGTCCAAATTTCCTGCTTCTTATAAGTACAGTAGTCATATGGATTTAGGGCTCAGCCTACTTCAGTATGACTTCATTTTAACCTGATTACAACTGCAAAGACCCTATCTCCAAATAGAGTCACATTCTGAGTTTCTAGGTGGACATGAGTTTTTTTTTGAGGGGGGGGCGCTATTTAAAAGAGTATACCAGTATGGGACAGTACTAAGTCCTGGAAAAGATTAAGAGGGAACCTGCAGAGCTCACTCTGAACTAAGCAGAACCTGAGCAAGAAGGGAAGGGATGTGATGGAAACAAGTCCCAGAGGGCACTGTCTCTCTCCCTTCCCCAAGAAGGGTTTTCCACATTCACTGGATGACTGCTTCAGTCCGCTGAGTACAATAGCACATTTCCTGACCAGACTCTCCTTAACCTGGAGCTGAAAACTGGGAACCACTAGGAGCAGTTATGGATTCCCAGGTGGTGCAGTGGTAAAGAATCCGCCTGCCAAAGCAGGAGATGCGAGTTCCATCCCTGGGTCAGAAGATCCCCTGGGAGGGGAATGGCTACCCACTCTAGTAGTCTTGCCTGGGAAAACCCATGGACAGAGGAGCCTGGCGGGCTACAGTCCATGGGGTCGCAAAGAGTCAGACACGACTGGGCACACACACATCCACAGGAGCAGTTATAAGACAGGAGGAAAGCGAAGAAGGTAGACAGAAAAACTAAAGGCTGAGTCTTGTGGACTAAGTGGCTAGGTCCCAATCCAATTTTGGTTTGCTTTTTTTTCTTTTTGGCCATGCCCCTCGGCTTGTGGATCTTAGTTCCCTGACCAGGGATTGAACTCACACACTTGGCAGTTAAAGCACCAAGTCCTAACCACTGGACTGCCAGGGAATCCCCCCAATCCATTTCTGGTTGGAATGGGGCACATCAGTCCACTGGGAGCGGGAGGCAGAAGCAATTGACATCCTGTCACAACATTCTTCTGTGGTTTCCCATGCAGCAAGATACATGCTCTACAACTATGCTTCTTAATCTGCAATGTGCAGAGGAATCCCCAGGGGATCTTGTTGAGCTGCAGACTCTTGATTTAGTAGGTCTGGGGTGAAGAGTGAGCGCCTGTATTTCTAACAAGCTCCCAGATGAGGCTTGTGTTGCTGGTTCATGGATCACACTTAGCTCTAGGCTTGGCTTGTGTTGCATACCACTCTAAATAAGCTACTGAATATGCATCTTTAAAAATAATCTTGGGCAAAATAACTATCATGCTTGAAGCTAAAATTATGTTCCCTAAAGCTAATATGCAGTCAATATTCAAATTTTCCCAACTGCTTCCAAAATGCCCTTTAATCAATCAGAGTTCACTATAGGACCACCCATCACATATGGTGATTTCTTTTAAGTCTCTTTTATTCCAAAACAGTCTCTTTTTCATGACCTTGACTTACTGATGGGCAAGTTGCCCATAAAAATATTTCACTGTCTGGATTTGTGTGGTTGATTCCGTGTGGTGTCACTTTGCTGTATTTGGCTGTATTTCCTGTAAAGTAGAAGTTGGCTCTGAAAGCTTGATAGGTACATGTTAAATATTTGCTGCAAGAATTCATCATAGATGATGGGTACGTTATAGTGCGTCACATCAGGTGACATGTGACATCTGCTTGTTCTACCATTGGTGCTGCAGAGACTTAACCCTGGATTAAAGTGATGATAGCTTGATCTCTTTGCCATACACTTAAGTTTTACTCTTCAAGACCAGAGTTCGAAGATTTAGTTTGGTTTTTCTTGGCAGCATATGAATGCCTCATTCCTCATCAAACATTCTCTTAATAGTTTTCTTTTTAAACACCAATTGATAATCCTTGCCCGAATCAATAATTTCTGAGGGCTGCAAAATAATAATTGCATAATTCTGCCATTCCTTTTACATGTATTAACTGGCATCTTTATGGAATGAAGAGTTGTCTTTTATCAATTACAGCTATTTGGCTACCTTTCCAGGATAAATGCTTAATTCTTTTCCTTTAATTACCAACTTTCAAAGGAAGGAGTTGGTTTTAGAGCTGCCCTTAATGGTGCCAAATGGATTTTTCCTGGCTTTCTCTTTTTTGATTTATGGATTTTCATACATTCAATACATTTCAAATGACTACATTGTTCTTTTTGATACTCATAACAACTTTGGCCAGTAGGCGGGGCATTTTCAGTCTTGCTCCTGTGTCCTTTTGACATGCCTCAATTCATCTTCAAAAGCTTCCTTTCTTTCTTGCCTAAAAGAAATTATAATTGTAACTTCAGACCTATAATTGTACCTTCTCTGCCCCAGGCCTGGTATCAGCCATTTCTTTAAGGAGACATAGTTCCTTTGAGTGAGGAATAAGTATTAGAAAAAAAAGAGTTTCAAGGTTAAATTTGATGATTGGGGGTGACTGCTTCTAGGACATTTTAATGCATTTTAATTATATGTATATTTTACAAATGACTTCATACTGATACATCCAATTAACTTTAATATCACTTCAAAATTTTTTTATTTTGTAATTCTTTTCTCTTACTCTGAAAAATCTTGATTCTTATATAATTATTTTATCTTACAAGAATAAAAAATAGCTTCTGAATAAGAATATCACAGTTAGATATAACAATAACATTACCAAATGGTTTAAATTTTCTTTATGACTTTTTGATGACTTAAAATTTTCTTTTATGACCTTAGATAAAATTTCCCCCTTAAACTGAGCTCCTTAAGATTAAGAACTGTCTTAGTTAGATATTGGAAACTCTGTAAGTGTTACTTGAATGAATAGCTTGTTGAATAAACAATTTCAATGACTAGATATCCCATACAACAGAACAAAAATGTGTTGGGGATATGGGTGAGTTATCAAGTGGATTTTACTAAGGCAAGTTCATTTGGCAAGCAAGCAATCAGTAGGTATTTAAAATCCATAAATCTGGTAATTCCCTGGCTGTACAGTGGTTAGGACTTTCAATGGTGAGGGTGGGGGGTGGGGTGGTGGTCCGGGACTTAAGATACTTCAAGCCGTGTGGTGTGGGGGAAAAAAAATCCATAAACCTGTTTTCATTTCCCATTTCAAGTATATTGATATAATTTAAGATGTACTTAGTGAACAATAATTTATACAGAGTCCTGAATTTGGACTGAATCCTCATTAATAGGATTGTGAATTGGAACATTTTTCTTCTTTTCTATTCCCATTAAAAGTCATAAGGGGGACTTCCCTGGTGGTCCACTGTCTAAGACACAGTGCTCCCAATGCAGTGGGCCCAGGTTCAATCCCTGGTTAGGGAACTAGATTGCACATCCTGCAGCTAAGAGTTCACATACTGCAACTAAGACTTCGTATGCCACAACTAAAAAGATCTGGCATGCTACAACTAAGACCTGACACAGCCAAATAAATAAAATAAATAAATATAAAAAATAAAACTCACAAGGAAAAGAGTAAGGAATCATGGGAGGCTGTGAAAGACTAGAGCAGGGTTTGCTTCGTGAAAGCATGAGATATTGACAATGATGACCTGCCTGCTTAGGTTTCAGTTAGCCATTTCTAACTCCACAAATGAATGAATTCTTATCTTAATTCTCCTCTCTAATGGAGCTTGGGGCTTCCCTGGTGGCTCAGTGGTAAAGAATCTCCTGCCAATGCAGGAGACTCGGGTTCAATCCCTGGGTCAGGAAGATCCCCCTGGAGAAGGAAATGGCAACCCACTCCAGTATTCTTGCCTGGGAAATCCCATGGACAGAGGAGTCTGGCGGGCTACAGTCCGTGGGGGTAATAAAGAGTCAGACACAACTTAGGGACTAAACAACAGTGAACAAATGGAGCTCAAGCATTTCATCATTGGTCTTACATAGAACTATTAGCTTTTGTGTGATACAGGAGAAGGAAAGAGACATAGCCCTAAGAGGATCTCCAGAAGGCCTTTGGATATTTTGCAGGTATTTAGGATTTTTCTTCCTATCCTATAAGGAGTCAGTCATCTAAAAATTGTTTTTACTTTTACTCTACTCTGAGTCAGGAAGGACTTTCATAGTCATATCACTCATGCTTCATTTACCAATAAGGTTTAAGAAAGGAATGCCAGTTTCAACATGTAATTTAACTCTGTTCCTGACAATAACCAATGGGTGCAATTTATTCATCACACATCAATACTCCTAACTCATAACAACAGGAAGGCTACCGAAGACGGTCATTTGAGAATTAAAGGAGTCTATACATGCTGACAGAACAAGTGGCTTGAAGCATTTTCCGTCAATTTGTCATTGACCCGATGGTTCTTTTGAAAATCCTCCACTCAGCAAGAGAAAAATAGGGAGATGGGAAAAAGAAATTGTTCGTGGAGACAATACAGAAGCTCTTTCACGTTGAATTTGATGGATTTGATAGTTTTCAGTGGATATACTAGGCTTGTGGCATCTTCTCTCTGAATTCTGATTCTCTTCGCTTCCTTTATAAGCATAACCTCCGGTCAAGAGCTTTGCAGCTAATTGGAGAATAAGAATTCATTTTATGTATTCCCACATAAATGTCACAGCCTGACCAGGATAAAAATAACCCTTGCTTTAAAAAAAAAAAAAAAAAACAATGTCTTTATTGTGTCAGAGATTTGTTGCTCTTTGATTAAGTACACTGCTTGCAAAAGTACATTGCTTGTTTCTCATGTTTTCGGACTCCTTAGCATGATGATAGATAATGTAGTTGATTTTTAGGGGCCCAAAGGTTCAAAAGTGAGAATCACCTCCTAAAGTGTGAGGGCAGAAAGACCAAGCGTTACCTTCTTTCTTTGAGACAATTGTCCACTCATGGTGGGATTCCTTATCCCGAGAAGTCTTTCTCTAGGAACTTCCTCCTACGGTGGTGTGTAGAGACCCCACTGATGAGAAGCCAACCCTTCACGTATTGTGACCATATTTTCTGAACTGAAAATTGGCACCGGATCTGGCAAGATGATAAAATACTTGAAATTGGGACTACTTTAGAAATCATCCACATATGGCTGCCATACCTCGATGTCTTCAGAAAACCCACATTTGATTTGTGTTTGATGTCATCTGGCTATCATATGATATCATATTCTTTGAATCTCCTAAAAGGAAGTTTGGCTTTTTTTTATTTGAGGGTTAACCACCATCATATAGAGCTTGCAATAAGTGAAATATGTACATCTGTAGTGCCCTTTTTTAGTTTTAGTGTTTTTTGTTTTTTTTTTTTTGCTGTAAGTATATCTGTCTTATGTTTTCAGTTATATCTTAAACTTCTTGCAGGCAGGTCATTTTAAACCTGTCATAGAAACTGGAATGCTAGACTTACTGTTTGTTGATTTAACACACGTATTTCACAGCCCCTATCCTACATCCCCAAATCCTCAGTGACCGAAATTTCTAGCCAGAGCTGTGCTTTAGGTGATCATTCTCTTTAGATGTAACTTCACTATGCCATAAATACAAGCAGCTTATGGAGCCCATCATAGTAAGGGGGCTATTAAGTGCAGGCTGAAATGTTACTCCTCCTATAAGAAAGAGTCTCTACATAGAAAATCAGGCCTTTGGGGGCAGGTGGTCTTTGAATAAATGTCCTTTTCATCTGCAGTGAATGTATTGCTCTCATAATAATGCGTAGATGGAAGAAATGAGCTAGAGCTGTTAGTCATCCTCTAGCGCTTTAGGCATTTTAGAAATGGCAACAAATTGGGCCCTGTTAGAGCACAATTTTCCTATTATGTGTTTGAAAATGTCAGACACGAGATGGAAGGCAAGGTGTGCCACACCTGCTTCCATTTATGCTCGACACCATTCATTGCTGTTTTTTTTTTAACAAGACACTGAATAAAGAACCAAGACAGCAGCATAATGTACCTTTGTGCTGATTCTTTGAGCCTGGATGGGACAGGAGGTGAAAGAGAGACAGGAGACAAATGTATGAAAAACCCAAGTGTCTATGATGCAGGAAAAGAAAGTTCAGCACGTACAGAATTCATTCGAGCATGAATGGCAACTTACTGTTTCTATTAAACCTTCACTGAAAGAGCTGTGACTCGGGTTTACTTTGCCTTCTCTTCCTTGTGTCTTAGAGGATGCAGAGCATTCGCTAGTCTACATTTCAGGTTAGAAGGAATTCATCATCGCCCAGCTGAGGACAGCTGCAGCTTTAAGAGAGAGAGGTGATGAGGACAGGAAAGGGGGTACACAGGGAGCTTGGTGATTTCAACAGGTTGTTCTGGCTATCACACTGAAAACAATTCAGGCTTTTTAAACTTTGAGGAAGCATGAACATCCGTATCATCTTACCTGTCACAAGCCTCTGAAACAAGAAGGACTGTCCCTTCACAGAGGGGGCACATTTCTTTGCTCTGCCCTGAGCTGGGTGATGTTTCCATGGAGAACATTGATTGATCTTCATATGATCTTGAGAAAGCAGTGTGGGTTTTATTTGCCCCATAAAAAAATACCAAATGTGGAAAATGCACTTAGCATATGGGGATGAGCGTGCAGCCTGGGTTTTTAAGTCAAAGCAACTGTATTTAGTTCGCAGCTTCCTGTGGTGATCAGCAGCTTTAGTTGTGAAGTCAAGAAACCCAACCAGATCTCCAGCCACACCACCTGTGTTAGAAAAACCCCTATGAGTAAAAGTTATTTCAGGAAAAGGTAGCATGTAATTTAGGTAATGGAAATATTTCAAGTACTAGTAGAACATTTCAAACAGGTTTTTAAAATCCTGGCACTACTGATATTTGGGACTGGGTAGTTCTCTGTTGTGGGGCAGCTCCTGTGCATTGTAGGGATGTTCAGCAGCCTCCCTGGCCTCCACCTGAGACACGCAGTAGCATCCTCTCCCAAGCTGTAACAACCCACAACGTCTCCTGACACTGCCGAGTATCCCACGAAGGGCATAACTGTCCCCAGTTGAGAACCACTGGTTTAGAAGTAGGTATGTAATAAACATATGCTCCCAAATGCACGTGACTCATCTGAGAGGCTTAAAGTTTGGAAGGCTTGTTTAACTAATGATGATTCCTTGTCTTTGACAAAACCAGCCTCTTGTCAAAGTGGAAAGTAAGTAGTTGGATCATTTTCTTTCAAGGGCTGGGAATGGACAAGAAGTGGTTCTTTCGGCAAAGGCAGGCGATTTCAACGCTACCATTGATGGAGAGCTGCTGACTCACCTCTGCACTTACACACAAGGTGCAAAGCAATATTCACTGTGAAAGTACTAAGGGAACACATCCTCTTGTTTTAGTTTGCTGATCTGCCCCTGCTCCTCCCATTTTATTCAGCTCTCTTCTTCTCAACCTCCATTTCTTGAAGAACAAAAATTGGGGGCTGTGTAATTGGTTCTAAAGAGCATCATCTTAGCTGCTCAATTTTTGGAATTGGTGCTGTTATGGTTCCGAGTCTCACACTTGCTCCTTGGGCAAAATGGAGGAGTCAGAAAACACCCTGGCTTCCCAAACTTCATTTTCTTTGCTCTTTATCCTCCCTCACTCATGCCTTTTCTTTTCCACACATTACATCCTCTGCACATCCACCTCCAGGTGCCCCAAATGCTTTCTTCATCTTTCTTCCCTCTCACTTTATATAAATCAGATTTTTAGAGAAGGAGAATCTGATTATCCTTCCACATTGTAGCTAAATATACATCTCTCTTTTCTTTTTGAGATTGGCATGCATTGTCTTAATTTTTTTTTTTAAATTGACATATTATACAATTGTTTTAATATAGAGTTCTATGAGTTTTAACACCAGGTAGGTTTGTGTCACCTCTGCTACAATCAGGATGCAGAATAGTTCAATCACTTCAAAAAAACCAAAACCTTGGGCTGCCATTTTACCAAACCCTGCTCCCCACACCTGAACCCTGGCAACTGCAAATCTGTTCTCCATCCTTCTCTATATCATGTAAAGAATATCGCACTGTGACGGTGACCTTTGAGAGTGGCTTCTTTCACTCAGCATAATGCCTATAAGATCCACGCACTTTGCTGTCTTGCATTCTTAGTCACTCCTTCTTCTTGCTGGGTAGTTTTCCAGGCTTTAGATGTACTACAGAGAGTTTATCACCTGTTGGAGGACATGTGCTTGCAGCTTTGGGCAATTATGAGTAGAGCTGCTATAAACATTCTTGTATAAGTCTTTGTAGGAATGTAAGATTTCCTCTCTAGGGATGGCATTGTTGGATCACACAGTAAACAAGTCTTTCTATTTTCCAGAGGAATTTTACTCTAACTGGGTCCAGGAATGAATTCAACATCTGAACTGTAATGATTCTGAAAGCGTGAGACTTACGGCTGTGCTTTTGAGGTACAGTGTAAGAGTGTGTGTGTGTGTGTGTGTGTGTGTGTGAATGAGCATGTGTGTGAGCGTGTGTGTGCTTGTGCACACGCTGGGCATGTTAAAGGTTGGGAGCCCTGAAATCACTGCAGCCCAAATGGGTGGCCTCTCCTTGCCCACCTTGTGCTTGTGGGTTGACACGCCGATTTTTTTCCCCAATGCTTTCATCTTGACCTTTGGTTTCAGTACAGGAAGAGCTATTTAAATTGGATGAGTGTTTGACAAACAGCCGTCTGCTCCTGATGAGTGGATTTCCTTCCATCTCTAAATCCCATGACTATGACTCTGACTCTTATGCTTGAATCATTCTCTAGCTACATCAATTTCATGGTTGTCAGCAATGGCTAATCCATCTTCCATAGTCTGGAACTACTCAGGCGGCAGACTCTCTTGAGGTGGGAGAGCCCCTTACGTTTGCTAATGTACCTGCCATCCTTGGGGTGCTTCCGGTTTACGTGTTTTAGAGAGTTAATTATTTAATTTTTTTGCAAAAGAAGTCTTTGGTAAAGAAAAATATGAGCAATGTACCAAACAATTCTATTGGATATCATTTCTTCTTTTTTTAAATGGCTTTCATTGCCAGAGGTTTTGCTCTAAAGTTCCAAAATGTAGATTTTGCACACACAACTATTCTTCATCATCTTAATATTGCCAGGTGTGGCTTCTGGAAAGTATTCAGTAAATGTTTGTTGAGCTGAATGAGTGTAAAAAAGAAGCATAATTTGGTAGCAAACAATAAGGTCTGTATAATTATAATTTTCTTCCTTTTTTTAAATCACTATTTACACTGTATCAAGCCCTCTTCTTTCCTTTGATTTTAGATGCCAGAAATGTTTATTATCTATGTTTTTTTGGTGGAGCATTTTATATTGGAAGCTTGACTAGTATATCTTGGAAAAAAGTGACTCTTCTGAATTTTTAAATGTAGATTCATTGATTATTCTATAAATTAGGATATTAATTAACTTTTACAGTTACTAGACGATGCGTACTCATCCTCTTAACTTCAAGAAAATTGCCACCATCTCAATGAAGCTTTTGCAAACTAACCTGTGAAAAACTGTTTCCTCCACATGCCACAGTTCTACTGTAATTTATTTGAATTCAAGTCCATCTCTCCCAATGAATGATCTGGCAGCAACTTGAAGATGGGACACATGCCTCATTCTCTTCTGCAAGTTTAGCATTTAGCACAGTGTCTGGCACAGTTATGCTAAATAAATATTTGTCACATTGAATAAGATAGTAGACGTATAATGATAACTTTGGCCAATATTTTAGTTTTTTCATGTATTTATATAATGTATGTATATCTGTGTGTGTGTGTGTAATATATATATTTGAGAAACTGGTAGGTGGTAGGACTGAATGAAAGCAGAACTCTTTCCTCGAGTTTTATAGACTGGGTAGTTGGATTTTTTTTTAATGGGGCTGATAAATCATCAGCAAGGAAAAAAGTGAGTTTTGGAGTGTTTTGTTATTATGGAGGGGAAGTAGGTCTTTGATTAATTTGGAAAGACAAGGGCCCCCATTCATTTGGTTAATTCAATTTCAAGAGCTCTCTGAGCATGCCTTGAGCCAAAATTTCTTCATGAAATAGCTTTTTAAATTGCAAGAATAATTCTGTCACCATAATTTGAAACCACTCTGGAAAGTGATGGAAAAACTAGTTACATGGGTTATGTTGCACAAAAATTGTGAACCACAGTGAGGTTAACAGCACAGATCATCCTCCCTTTAGTTTTATTTTGCATATCAAGTTCACAAAATTCCTAATAAGACAAGATTGCTAAGGGCTACCGGAGAAGGCAATGGCAACCCACTCCAGTACTCTTGCCTGGAAAATCCCATGGAGGGAGGAGCCTGGTGGGCTGCATGGAGTTGCTAAGAGTCGGACACGACTGAGCAACTTAACTTTCACTTTTCACTTTCATGCATTGGAGAAGGAAATGGCAACCCACTCCAGTGTTCTTGCCTGGAGAATCCCAGGGACGGGGGAGCCTGGTGGGCTGCCGTTTATGGGGTCGCACAGAGCCGGACATGACTAAGCGATTTAGCAGCAGCAGCAGCAGCAGCTAAGAGCTACATCAAGTTATTTCAGCTGAAACAAGGTGGGAGACATAATAACTCAAGCCAATACCTGCCTGTTATTGCTTTTTACTCTAGGTGGAGATCTAGGTGGCTACTAGGATGTAGACATCCATCTGATATGACCTTGGACTGGCAGTGAGGCTCACCAGGTAGCTCTGCCAGGCAACTGGCCAGAGAGAAGTGGTCTGATTAGATTCCTTCTGAAGAAGGCCACACCCAGAAAACCTGATTTTTCTTACTGGAAGACAACTCTTGGTCACATGTGGTTGTAAGCTGTTGGTGTTTCACTCAGATGCTCTTTCCTGTGAAATTGGCTGTTAATGACTGATAACTGTACTATTCCTTGGAGAAGTATCTTTGGTCAGCTGGAGTTGCTTTCCTTGGAACTGCATGGGGCATCATGCCTTTCCCATGAGGGTTTCCCACAGCCAATGACTGCTGCTTTAGGGGGAGGGTAAAAAATCCTTCCTTGTCTCCAGGTAGGACAACTCCATGGTGCTGGTTCAAGCACCAGAGCTCCTTGTGGCATCAGGCAGAGGCTAGAGCTGAAACTATATCTTTCATGGCTTATTCTCTCCTACCCTGCTTTACTCTTGAGAGTACTTCTTCAATCAATCCCTTGAACAAAAATCTCCATTTCAGAATCTGCTTCTGGAGAAACCAACCTTTGGAGAAAGATATGCCTCTTACTAAGTGAGCTGGCAAGGACAGGGAACTGGAAGGACCATCTGTGAGGATACTGACATTTCCAAGAATTATGACAGGAGTAATGTTGGCAAGAAAGATAGTTATCTGGGTGGTAAAATCATTGAGGATGAGGCCCAGAGGCCTGAGGTTCAAAATGGGACTCTTGCTTACTCAACATCTGCACTGAGAAGCTTAATATGTTTGGAGAAAAACCCATAACTGTGCTAATGATTTGCACTTTGAATTAGTGATCAAAGTCATATGAGTTCTAGGTACAGCCTGGTCATCCTGCATTTCCCAGTCAACTTTCTGTCTTAATTTTCTCTATTTATTCTACCTGCTGAAAAGATAGACTCCCAAAATCAGTGGCTTAATGTAATAAAAGTTTCTTTCTTTCTTCTTATGTAAATCCCCAAAGAGTGTTCCTGATGGGCAGGTGGCTCTAGTCTAGGTGATGATTCAGGGATCCAAGGAGCTTATCCTCTTGTGGCCTTGTCATCTTTGATGCATGGTTTCTAAGGTTTCAGCTTTGGGAAGGAACATGGAGGATCACATGTGAGAGGATTTGATGGGTGCACATCAGCCTCACATTTCGCTGACTACGTGATGACTGTATACCAGATCTTCCACTGACTGCATGACAATATGTAAGTCCCCCATGCATTTGACACAACTGTGGAGAAGGGGTAATACTGAATTGATTGGAATTAATTTTCTACCAGTGACTGAAATGGGGGACTAAAAAGGATTGAGTTTGGTAGTGCTAGTGGTAAAGAACCAGACTGCCAATGCAGGAGACATGAGACATGGGTTCAATCCCTGGGTCAGGAAGATCCCCTGGAGGAGGGCATGGCAACCCACTCCAGTATTCTTGCCTGGAGAATCCCACGGACAGAAAAGCCTGGTGGGTTACAATCCACAGAGTCACAAATAGTTGGACATGACTGAAGTGACTTAGCATGCACACACACACATAGAAAGTTAAGTTAAATTCCTTGACAATGTAGGTTTGTGCATTGTGATCGATATATACTGAATGTGTTGGAAATAATATCTGGAGGGGGTGGTTTGGGGGTAGAAGTGGGTAATGAAGTAGAAGAGCATGGAATTGAAAAACCTGATGAGAAAGTTTACAATTGTATTCAGTGGGTAGACAGTGATACAACAGTAGCTTTTGATGCCTTCAATGGTAAATTTCCGACAGGGGTCCACCAACCCATGTAGTGCTTTTGTTAGAGAAGACACAGCCCCATGCCAGGGTGCATGGCTTTGGATTCCAGCCCCTCCCTCCCCTTTCATCAGATGCTGTTGTGCAGGATACGCCTGCACATCAATAAGTGGCCCTTCTGATATCAAAGCAACTGCTTTTTCTCCTTTCCTATAGTAGATTGAATTAATGGCCCTATTTTTTTTTTTTTTACTTCTTGTGTCCACATTCTTTGTGATATGACTTTACAGTTCTTCCCACTAAACAGGTGGATGATATTTCTCTGATACTTGACTTTGAGTTTGGCTCTATGATGAGCTTTGGCCAATGGAATGTTAACAAATGTGAGATGACCCCAATGTAGAAGTTGACATTACATGATTCGGCTTGCCTTCTTACCTATCTGCCAACACCTTGAGAAGCACATGCCCAGGCTAGCCTGCTGGTCCCAGAAAGAGGATTAAAGACATGTAGAGCAGAGCCAAGTCATTCAAGCCAAGCCCGGAGAGATCTACTAATATTCGGTCAACCCTACAGATGCATAAGTAAGCCCAGCAGGGATCAGGAGAGTCACTCAGATAAAGCCCAGCCTAGATCAGCTGAACTCCTGTCAACTAGGTTGTGCGTGGGTTAAATAAATGTTTATTACTGTTTGCCACTGAGATTTTGTGGTTGTTTTTTATACAGAATCACTGTTATCTGGTACATCCTCTTCTCCCCAAGAAGCCCTATGAGTGTGAAGCATACTGATGGTTGCTTTTGCCACATCTGCCCTTTCCCATTAGAAATTTGCACTCCTTTTTAGATGCAATACCTTTCCAAATTTTCATCGGAATTCAGTTAAAAACACACACATTAGAAAAGATTTAGGGATGGTTGATCAAAATGTTTCTGATAAGAGATCAAAGGTGGTACAAGGTCCTAGACCTACTGGAGGCAGACAATCAGAACTTATAGTCGGATGATACTGATAAAAGAAGGATAGGTGGTGGAGAGTAGGTGGGAAGGGAGACAGGTTAACCTCTTTATTCTCAGTGATGAAAATTTCTCAGTGCAACTGTGTCAATTCCTAAGTTTCCTTCTACTTATAATTCCGTGTAGGATTTGGGTATATAATATAATTTTAGCAGGTCATAAAATTTTCTATTTATAGATAGGAAATATGTCATTTTTCACCCTGATAGAATATGGGAAGTGAATATATCTGAAGTCCGTATGCATATGAAAAAAAGTAAAGGGATTCAATAATTCTTGAAGTGATGCATTACAATGTTTTTATTTCCTTTCTATTTTCTTTGCTAACCTATTCTTGCAAATGAAACAGTTGATGACACTTTTCTCTCATTATTCGCATTAAAATATTCTATCATTCTATCTAATGACACTGAATAATTTTATTAGATAAACAAACATTTTAGTCACTAATGAAACATTCCTGCAGCAAATCAGATAGATTAGATTGTTAGGTCAAAAGAGAGCACACTGTAATAGCTGTCACCATGATGGAAAATTTCAGACAATGACTATTTTTTCTTTTTTAATCTTGACTGCTTTGGGGACCAAGTAGCAAGTCCACCCACAGCTATTGTCAAGCATATTTCTTTTTTCATCAGTAATGAGGAGCAATCATTCCCTTGCCTAAATTTATCATCTTAGAAAAGGATCTAGAGATTTCTGTTGCAATGTTGAATTCCTGGTGCTTTCTGTCCTTCTTTTTTTTTTTTTTTTTTGAAGTCTCACAGTTTCTAATCTGCTCAGGACTTCTAATATTAATATTAAGTGGGAGTGTCTAGATTTTCTGAACCTAAATATATTTACTACATTGAACTTCTTTTCCTATAAGATTTTTTTTGATCGATAGGATGTATGTCTTAAAAATTACGCTTTCCCCATTTTTATGGTTATCAGCCAGCATAGCTCAGGAGAAAGGATGGTTATATCCATAAAGGATGTGGTGCTTTTCTTGGCTAGGGGATACCTTGAATTAAATCTCCTCTGGTCTAAGGTCTGACTATACTTAGGTGAAATTATATTTAAGCTGAATGGACATAAACATTTTTATTTCCCCAGGCTAAGTGTTCTGATGCATAGCAACACTGTTGTAGATCGGGTTTCCTGGGAAGCAGATCCTGAAATGGAGTTTAGTGGGCAAGATGTTTATGAAGTAGTGCCCCTGGGATCATCACGTTGCCACGCAGTTTCTCCCTCTGTAAAATTCTGCTTCCCTCCCCTCACTAGCACTCACATTTAATTAGTTTCCATAGTATTTAAAACTAAACAATATACCTACAATTACAACTGGAATAAACAAACTTGAGAACAAAACTCCAACTGATCTTTTTTTACGCATACAACTTAAAAAATGGGAGCTGAACTGCATGGGTGAACTGAAATGTGGGTATTCCAAATGTCATGGGCTTTGACTGTCTTGCTTTGCAGAGAGAATGATATGGTCAGTTAATTAAGTGGAAGTCTTGTAAGGAGACTTCTACCTCCACTTCAGGCAAACTGTTGTGCCTTCATGCTTGAATACAACATAAAGCATGCATAATACAATTTTACATGTTTTAAAACATTACTAATTCAAGACACTAAGAAACTGAAGAAGACACAAATAAATGGAAAGAATATCTGTGTACATGGAGTGGACTAATTAATATTGTCAAAATGCCCATACTACCCATACTACCCAAAGCAATCTACAGATTCAGTACAATCCATTTCAAAACTTCAGTGACATATTTCACAGAAATAGAACAAACAATCCTAAAATTTGCATGGAACCACAAAAGACCCCAAATAGCCAAAGCAATCTGGAGAAAGAAGAACAGAGCTGGAGGCATCACATTTCCTGGCTTCAAGCTATCATAATCAGAATATTATGGTATAAGCATAAAAACAGGTACATAGATCAATGGCATAGAATACAGAGTGCAGAAACAAACCCATGCACATATTGTCAATTAATTTAAGAAAAAGGAGGCAAGAATATACAATGGCGAAAGGACAGTCTTTTCAATAAGCAGTGTTAGAAAACCTGGGCAGTCACACACAAAAGAATAAAACTGGCCCACCATCTTATACCATATACAAAAATTGACTCAAAATGGATTATAGACTTGAATGCAAGAACTGAAACCTAAAACTCATAGAAAAAAAATCACAGGCAATGAGCTCCTTGACGTCCCTCTTGGCAATGAGTTTTTGGATCTGACTCTAAAAGCAAAGGCCACAAAGGCAAAACCAAACATTGGGACTATGCCAAATTAAAAAGCTCTGGATTTCCCTGGTGGTGCAGTGGTTAAGAATCTCTCCACCAATGTAAGGGAAGGTTCGATCCCTGGCCCGGGAAGGTTCCACATGCTATAGAGGAACTAAGCCCAGGTGCCACAACTACTGAGCTCTAGAGCATGTGAGCTGCAACTACTGAGCTGGGGTGCCTCGGGCTCGTGCTCTGCAACAAGAGAAGCCACTGCAGTGAGAAGCCTTTGCATCTCAATAAAGTAGTCTCCATTCGCTGTAACTAGAGAAAGCCTGTACACAGCAATGAAGACCTCGTGCAGTCAAAAAAAATAAATAATTTTTTAATTTATTTTTTTATTGAAGGATAATTGCTTTACAGAATTTTGTTGCTTTCTGTCAAACTTCATATGTATGAATCAACCATAGGTATACATATATCCCCTCCCTTTAGAACCTCTCTCCCCATCCCAACCCTCTAGGTTGATACAGATCCCCTGTTTGAGTTTCCTGAGCCATACAACAAATTCCTGTTGGCTATCTATTTTACATACTGTAATGTAAGTTTCCATGTTACTCTTTCCATATATCTCACCCTCTCCTCCCCTCTCCCCATGTCCATAAGTCTATTCCTTATATCTGTTTCTCCATTGAGTGAGTGAGTGAGTGAGTGAAGTCGCTCAGGTGTGTCTGACTCTCTGCAACCCCATGGGCTGTAGCCTACCAGGCTCCTCCATCTACGGGATTTTCCAGGCAAGAGTACTGGAGTGGGTTGCCATTTCCTTCTCCAGGGGATCTTTCTGATCCAGGGATCAAACCTGGGTCTCCTGCATTGTAGGCAGACGCTTTACCATCTGAGCCGCCAGGGAAGCCCTATTTCTCCATTGATGCCCTGTAAAAAAGTTCTTCAGTACCATTCTTCTAGATTCCATATATATGTGTTGGAATACGATATTTCATCTTTCTCTTTCTGACTCACTTACTCTGTATAATAGGATCTAGGTTCATCCACCTCATCAGAACTGACTCAGATGTGTTCCTTTTTATAGCTGAGTAATATTCCATTGTGTATATATACCACAACTTCTTTATCCATTCATCTGTCAATGGACATCTAGGTTGCTTCCATGTTCTAGCTATTGTAAATAGTGCTGCAATGAACAATGGGATACATGTTTCTTTTTCAATTATGGTTGTCTCAGGGTATATGCCTAGGAGTGGGATTGCTGGGTCATATGGTGGATTTATTTCCAGTTTTTTAAGGAATCTCTATGCCATCTTCCATAGTGGCTGTATCAATTTACATTCCCACCAACAGTGCAAAGGGCACTTTTCTCCACATCCTCTATGGCATTTATTGTTGATGGCCATTCTGACTAGTGTGAGGTGATATCTCATTGTAGTTTTGATTTGCATTTCTCTAATAATGAGTGATGTTGAGCATCTTTTCATGTGTTTGTTAGCCATCTGTATGTCTTCTTTGGAGAAATGTCTGTTTAGGTAAAAAACTGGGTTGTTTGTTTTTCTGGCATTGAGTTGTATGAGCTACTTGTATATTTTGGAAATTAATCCTTTGTCAGTTGTTTCATTTGTTATTATTTTCTTCCATTCTGAGGGTTGTCTTTCCCCCTTGCTTATAGTTTTCTTTGCTGTGCAAAAGCTTTTAAGTTTAATCAGGTCCCACTTGTTTGCTTTTGTTTTTATTTCCATTACTCTAGGAGGTGGGTCATAGAGGATCTTGCTTTGATTTATGTCATCGAGTGTTCTGCCTATGTTTTCCTCTAAGAGTTTTATAGTTTCTGGCCTTACAGATTGGTCTTTAATCCATTTTGAGTTTATCTTTGTTTATGGAGTTAAGAAGTGTTTTAATTTCACTCTTTTACATGTAGCTGTCCAGTTTTCCCAGCATCATTTGTTGAAGAGGCTGTCTTTGCCCCATTGTATTTTTTTGCCTCCTTTGTGAAAAATAAGGTACCCATAGGTGCATGGGTTTATTTCTGGGCTTTCTATCTTGTTCCATTGGTCTATATTTCTGTTTTTGTGCCATTACCATAGTGTCTTGATGACTGTAGCTTTGCAGTATGATCTGAAGTCGGGAAGTTTGATTCTTCCAGCTCCATTCTTCTTTCTCAAGACTTCTTTGGCTATTTGGGGTCTTTTGTGTTTCCATATGAATTGTGAAATTTTTTGTTCTGGTTCTGTGAAAAATGCCATTGGTAATTTGATAGGGATCGCATTGAATCTGTAGATTGCATTTGGTAGTATAGTCATTTTCAGAAACATGGGATATCTCTCCATCTGTTTATGTTGTATTTCATTTCTTTCATTAGTGTCTTATAATTTTCTGTGTACAGTTCTTTGTCTCCTTGGGTAAGTTTATTCCTAGATATTTAATTCTTTTTGTTGCAGTGGTGAATGGGATTGATTCCTTAATTTCTTTTTCTGATTTTTCATTGGTAGTGTATAGAAATGCAAGTGATTTCCGTGTATTGATTTTGTATACTGCAACTTTGCTAAATTCACTGATTAGCTATAGTAATTCTCTGATACTATCTTTAAAGGATTTTCTATGTACAGTATCATGTCATCTGCAAACTGTGAGAGCTTTATTTCTTCTTTTCTGATCTGGATTCCTTTTATTTCTTTTTATTCTCTGATTGCTGTAGCTAAGACTTCCAAAACTATGTTGAATAATAGTGGTGAAAGTGGACACCCTTGTCTTGTTCCTGATCTTAGGGGAAATGCTTTCAGTTTTTCACCATTGAGAATAGTGTTTGCTGTAGGCTTATTATATATGGCCTTTACTATGTTGAGGATGGTTCCTTCCATTCCCATTTTTTGAAGAGTTTTAATCATAAATGGGTGCTGAGTTTTGTCAAAGGCTTTTTCTGCATCTATTGAAATTACTGTATGATTTTTATCTTTTGTTAATATGGTGTATCACATTGATTGATTTGTGTACATTGAAGAATCCTTGCATTCCTGGAATAAACCCAACTTGATCATGGTGTATGAGCTTATTGATGTGTTGCTGAATTCTGTTTGCTAAAATTTTCTTCAGGATTTTTAAATCTATGTTCATCAGTGATATTGGCATGTAGCTTTCTTTTTCTGTGTTGTCTTTGTCTGGTTTTGGTATCAGGGTGATGGTGGCCTCATAGAATGAGTTTGGAAGTGCTCCTCCCTCTGCAATTTTTTGAAAGAGTTTTAGAAGGATAGGCATTAGCTCTTCTCTAAATGTTTGATAGAATTCTCCTGTGAAGCCATCTTGTCCTGGGCTTTTGTCTTTTGTAAGATTTTTGATCACAGCTTCAACTTCAGTGCTTGTAATTGGGTTGTTCATAATTTCTATTTCTTCCTGGTTCAGTCTTGGAAGATTGAACTTTTCTAAGAATCTGTCCATTTCTTCCAGGATATCCATTTTTTTGCCATATAGCTGTTCATAATAGTCTCATGATTTCTGAATTGCCTGTTGTAATCTCTCCATTCTCATTTCTAATTTTGTTGATTTGATTCTTCTCTCTTTTTTTCTTGATGAGTCTGGCTAAAGATTTGTCAATTTTGTTTATCTTCTCACAGAACCAGCTTTTATTAATTTTTAATTATTAAATTTAATTAAAAATTATTTATTAAAGTTTTATTAATCTTTACTATTGTTTCTTTCATTTCTTTTTCAATTATTTCTGCTCAGATCTTTATGATTTCTTTCCTTCTGGTAATTTTGGGGTTTTTCGTTCTTCTTTTTTCCAGTTGTTTTAGGTGTAAAGTTAGGTTGTCTATTTGATGGTTTTTTGTTTCTTGATGTATGATTGTACTACTATAAACCTGCCTCTTAGAACTGCTTTTGCTGCATCTGGTAGGTTTTGAGTTGTTGTGTTTTCATTGTCATTTGCTTTTAGAAATTTTTTGATTTCCCTTTTGATTTCTTCAGTAACCTGTTGGTTATTTAGAAGCATGTTGTTTAATCTCCATGTGTTTGTATTTCTTACAGTTTTTTTCTTGTAATTGATATCTAGTCTCATAGCATTGTGGTTGGAGAAGATGTTTGATATGATTTCAATTTTCTTAAATTTACTAAGGTTTGATTGTGACCCAAGATGTGGTCCTGGAGAATGTTCCATGTGCACTTGAGAAGAAGGTGCGTTCTTCTGCATTTGGATGGAATGTCCTGAAGATATCAATGAAATCCATCTCATCTAATGTATCATTTAAGACTTGTGTTTCCTTATTAATTTTCTGTTTTGACAATCTGCCCATTGGTGTGAGTGGGGTGTTGAAGTCTCCCACTATTATTGTGTTACTGTCAATTTCTCCTTTTATGTCTGTTAGTGTTTGTCTTGTGTATTGAGGTGCTTCTATGTTGGGTGCATAGATATTTACAACTGTTATGTCTTCCTCTGGGGTTGATCCCTTGATCATTATGCAGTGTCCTTCCTTATCTCTTGTAATCTTTATTTTAAGGTCTATTTTGTCTGATATGAGCTACTCCAGCTTTCTTTTGCTTTCCATTTGCATGGAATATATTTTTCCATCCTCTCACTTTCAGTCTAACTGTGTCTTTAGGTCTGAAGTGGGTTTCTTGTAGACAGCATATATATGGGTCCTGTTTTTGTATCCATTCAGCTAGTCTGTGTCTTTGGGTTGGAGCATTTAATCCATTTACATTTAAAGTAGTTATTGATATATATGCTCCCATTGCCATTTTCTTAATTGTTTGGGGTTGATTGTGTAGGTCTTTTTTCTTCTCTTGCATTTCTTGACAGTATAAGTCCCTTTAACATTTGCTGTAAAGCTAGTTGGGTGGTACTGAATTCTCTCAACTTTTGCTTGTCTGAAAAGCTTTTTATTTCTCCATCAGTTTTGAATGAGATCCTTACCAGGTACAGTAATCTTGGTTGTAGATTTTTCCCTTTCAGTACTTTAAATATATCTGCCATTCCCTTCTGACCTGAAGAGTTTCTGCTGAAAGATCAACTGTTAAGCATATGGGGTTTCCCTTGTATATTACTTGTTGCTTCTCCCTTGCTGCTTTTAATATTCTTTCTTTGTTTTTAATCTTTGTTAATTTGATTAGTATGTGTCTTGGCATGTTTCTCCTTGGATTTATCCTGTATGGGACTCTTTGTGTCTCTTGGACTTGATTGACTATCTCCTTTTCTGTGTTGGGGAAATTTTCAACTATAATCTCTTCAAAAATTTTCTCATACCTTTTCTTTTTCTCTTCTTCTTCTGGGACCCCTATTATTGGAACGTTGGTGCATTTGATATTATCCCAGAGGTCTCTGAGACTATCCTCCGTTCTTTTCATTCTTTTTACTTTATTCTGTTCTTCAGAAGTTATTCCCACCATTTTATCTTCCAGCTCACTGATTCATTCTTCTGCTTCAGATATTCTGCTACTGATTCCTTCTAGAGTATTTTTAATTTCAGTAATTGTGTTGTTTGTCTCTGTATGTTTATTCTTTAATTCTTCTAGGTCTTTGTTAATTGATTCTTGCATTTTCTTCATTTTTTTTTCAAGGTTTTTGATCATTATTACTATCTTTATTCTGAATTCTTTTTCAGGTAGTTTGTCTCTTCCCTCTTCATTTATTTGGACTTCATTTATGTGTTTCTAGTTTGTTCCTTCATTTGTGTAGTATTTCTCTGCCTTTTTTTTTTAACATACTGTGTTTGAGGTCTCCTTTTCACAGGCTTCAAGGCTGAATTCTTTCTTCCTTTTTGTTTCTTCCCTCTTAAGGTTGGTACAGTGGTTTGTGCAAGCTTAGTATAGGGTGAGATTTGTGCTGAGTTTTTGTTGTTTGTTTGTTTTTCCTCTGATGGGCAAGGCTGAGTGAGGTGGTAATCCTGTCTGCTGATGATTGGGTTTATATATTTGTTTTGTTTGTTTAGATGAGGTGGTTGAGTGATGCAGGGTCTGGTATTCAAGTGGTTTCTGTTGCTTGAGTTCTCACTATTTGATACTCCCTAGGGTTAGTTCTCTGGTAGTCTGGGGTCTTGGAATCAGTGCTCCCACTTCAAAGGCTCAAGGCTTGATCTCTGGTCAGGAACGAAGATTCCACCAGTAGTTTGTTATGGTATTGAGATTAAAACAAATATCCAAAAATGAGAAACCAAAGATAAACCCCAGACAAATGGCAGTTATAAAATCAGGCAAATAATAATCAAGATAATGGAATATACACATATACATATACACCCATAAGCAATGTCAGAACAGTCCAACAAAAATAAAGTACAGTAGATCGACCCAGCAAACAAAGGAAACAAAAAATTACACTTACCAGTTAAGAACAAAACTAACTAAAGCACAAACTGGAAAACAAAACTAACGCAAGGTGCCAAGTGGTGAATAAAGCAATGAAAACAAAGCTAACAAATATGTTGAGAGGAAAGGAAAGAAAAGAAAAAGTAGATATGCAAAGTTACATAGAGGTAGATGAAGAAAATTTGGATACTTTAAAGATTAACTGCAAGGGGAAAAGAACAGTAGGAAAGGCAAACAAAGGGATAAGTGTAGAAAAAAGATAATAGGTTTAAAAAATTAAACTTAAAAAAAAAGAGAGAAAAGAAGAAAAAAATGGAAGAAGAAAGAAAAAAAAAAAAAAAAAAAAAAAAAAAAAAAAGAAAAAAAAAAAAAAAAAAAAAAAAAAAAGGAAAACTCCATAGAACTGCAAATGCCCAACATAGAGGCAGAAGTTTATAACAACAATAAAAAGTGTGACTGAATATACACATATACATATACACCCATAAACAAAATCAAAGCAGTCCAACAAAAATAAAGTACGATAGAATGATCTGGTGAACATAGGAAACCCAAAATTATATCTACCAGAACAAAACTAACTAAAGCACAAACTGGAAAACAAAACTAAGGCAAGGTGCCAATTGGAGAATAAAGCAATGAAAATAAAACTAACATGTTAAGAGGAAAGGAAAGACAGAAAAGAAAGAAAGAATAGATATGTAAAGTTAAATAGATGTAGATAAAGAAGATTTGTATACATTAAAGATTAACTACAAGGGGAAAAGAACAGTAGGAAAAGTAAACAAAGGAATAAATGTAGACACAATAATAATAGGCTTAAAAAACTAACAATTAAAATTTTAAAAAGAAAAAAAGGAAAACTCCACAGAACTGCAAAAGCCCAAAGTAGAGGCAGAGGTTTATAACAACAATAAAAAAATGTGACTGAGGATATAAAAAGCTCAAAAGCTTAATTAGATTTCATAGTGCCAATAAAATCGACAACTACAATGGGTGGGGGGGGGAGGGAGGAGAAAAAAAGAAAATAATTCCAAGAGAAAAAAAGAAAATAATTCCAAAAGAATCTACAGAACAAGTCAAAATATAAGAATAATAAATGTTTCTCTTGAGTCACTGCTGTGAGAGTCCTTTCCCTCGCTGGGAATCACAGTCCACCTCACCTCTCTAGGATGCCCTCCAACACTGTGCTGATCCTGAACCTGCTGTGGGGGCAGCTCAGATTCTAATCTAGTCCTACTCCTGTGTGTTCTTGCCTCTAATGTCCACAGCTATCAGAACTAGTGTGTTTTCTTTTGTGGGCACTCTCAATGACCTTTTATATATTCCATAGATACAGAAAAGGAGTGTGTCAAGGCTGTATATTGTCACCCTGTTTATTTAACTTCTATGCAGAGTACATCATGAGAAACACTGGGCTGGAACAAGCACAAGCTGGAATCAAGTCTGCCGGAAGAAATATCAATAACCTCAGATATGCAGATGACACCACCCTTATGGCAGAAAGTGAAGAAGAACTAAAGAGCCTCTTGATGAAAGTGAAAGAGGAGAGTGGAAAAGTTGGCTTAAAGCTCAACATTCAGAAAACTAAGATCATGGCATCCAGTCCCATCACCTCATGGCAAATAGATGGGGAAACAGTGGAAACAGTGTCAGACTTTACTTTTTTGGGCTCCAAAATCACTGTGGATGGTGATTGCAGCCATGAAATTAAAAGATTCTTACTCCTTGGAAAGAAAGTTATGACCAACCTAGACAGCGTATTAAAAATCAGAGACATTACTTTGTCAACAAAGGTCCGTTTAGTCAAGGCTATGGTTTCTCCAGTAGTCATGTGTGGATGTGAGAGTTGGACTATAAAGAGAGCTGAGGGCCAAAGAATTCATGCTTTTGAACTGTGGTGTTGGAGAAGACTCTTGAGAGTCCCTTGAACTGCAAGGAGAGCCAACCAGTCCATCCTAAAGGAGATCAGTCCTGGGTGTTCATTGGAAGGACTGATGTTGAAGCTGAAACTCCAATACTTTGACCACCTGATGCGAAGAGCTGACTCATTGGAAAACACCCTGATGCTGGGAAAGATTGAGGGCAGGAGGAGAAGGGGACGACAGAGGATGAGATGGTTGGATGGGATCACCGACTCAATGGACATGAGTTTGGGTTAACTCCGGGAGTTGGTGATGGACAGGGAGGCCTGGTGTGCTGCAGTTCATGGGGTCACAGAGTCAGACACGACTGAGCGACTGAACTGAATTGATCTGAACTGATAGACACAGAGTCTGCCTCGTTGATTGTGTGGATTTAATCTGCAGCTTGTACAGATGGTGGGAAGGTTTTGGGTCTTCGTCCTTAGCCACACTGCCCCTGCGTTTCAATTGTGGTTTTATTTCCACTTCTGCATGTGGGTCATCCACTGGGATTTGCTTCTGAAGCTTCCCTGGAGGACTTGGGTTTGCCCCGTGAGGGCCAGGTGTGGAGGTGGTGCAGCTGCTTGGGTTTCAGAGGTTCTGGCAGCACCAGGTACTCAGGGGAGTTAGCAGCTAGGGCAGCAGGAAATATAGTGCTCTAGAAGGGTATGGCAACCAGTATTGGCCAATACGCTCCAATATTCTTGCCTGGAGAACCCCACTCCCTGACAGAGAAGCCTGGCAGGCCACAGTCTACAGGGTCACAAAGACTCAGACATGACCAAAGCGACCCTGCGTGTATAGATGCAAGACTTTTTTGCCTGTGGCACCTCTGCCCCAGTGAGAGTTGAGCGTGAAGGTGGCATAGCTGCTTGGCATGTGGGGACCCTGGCGACTCCAAGTGTGCAGGAACACGGACTGCCTCAGCCACAAGAGTTATGGCCCTATCAGTCTTTTTTTGAGCATCTTGTAACTGGCGATCAGAAAGCCTCTTTGGCCAGTCTTTCTCCATAGCTCCACCTGTTCAGGCACTTAGAGGGCTCCCTTGCCTGGGGTCCTTCTCTGTTGTTCCGTGCATCAGGCACATAGAGGACCCCCCCCCCCCGCCCCGGCTGCAGTCCTACTCTGTAGATCGGCACATCAGGCACTTAAAGGGGCACCCTAGGTGGGGTCCTACTCTGTAGTTGGTGCATCAGTCAATTAACGGAGCACCCTGGGTGGGGTCCTACTCTGTAGTTCAGTGCGTCAGGCATTTGATGGGCCAGCCTCTCAATTGTTCAGCTGCCCATGCTGGTGTGTAGGGGAGAGAGGCTATAGTGATGGTTCCATCCCCTATGTGTGACTCAGCAGTATCGCCTTGCTTCCATGGCTGCCTGGCTTTCCTCCAAAGGCATTTCCCACCACACTCTTCTCTGTCACATTCCCTTGATCCGTCTCTCCACAGTCAACAGCAGCCCTCGCCCTGGGATGGCTCCACAATCCCTAAACTCCAGCTCCCAGCTGCTGTGCCTTCCAGGGGACCCGCATCCCTGTCTGGGGTATGTATGGCTTCGGCAAGGACTGTCTGATTCTTATTCCATTTAGGGTGCCACAGATCAGCTGTTTCACTCTCAGCCTTAAATGTTTCTCTTCTGACTCAGACAATTGCCTTGATGTGGCGATCAGACCCCTGCTTCAGTTCCCCTACTGGCCGAGGGCAGGTCCAGTCGTACTAACACTCCTATTTTCCCCCCTAGTTCTTTTGTCCTACCGAGTTTTGTGTGGTTCTATATATTCTTTTCCACTGGTCAGGTCCTCCTGTCCACTCTCAGCTGGTGTCCTGCATGCACTTCTGTGTCTGAAGGTGTATTCCTGATGTATCCATGGAGAGAGGTGTACTCCGTGTCCACCTACTCCTGTGCCATCTTGTTCCCTCCATTTAAAAAAAAAATCTAGAAAAAAAAAGCTCTGCACAGCAAAGGAAACCATCAATAAAATGAAGACAACTTATGGAATGGGAGAATATATTTGCAAATTATATATGTGACGAGACGGTAATATCCAAAATACGTAAAGACCTCACATAATGTAATAGCAAAAACCCAAGCAATCTGATTAGAACTAGGAAGATCTAATTAAACATTTTACCCAAGAAAACAAACAGATAACCAACACCCACATGAAAAGATGCTGAACACCACAAATCATCAGGGAAATGCAAATCAAAACCACAAGTGATATATCACCTCACAACTGTCACAATGACTGTTATGAAGAAGACAAAAGATAATAAGTGTTGGTGAGGATGTGGAGAAAAGAAAACTTTTGTGCACTACTGGAGGGAATGTAAATTGGTGCAACCACTATGGAAAACAGTATGGAAGTTACTGAAAGAAAATTAGAAAGAGGAGTACAATATGATCTAGCAGTTTCATTTCTGGGTATTTATGCAACCAACATAAAAAGATACATATATCCCCATGTTCACTGTAGCACTACTTTTAATAGCCAAGATATGGAAAAAAACTAAGTGTCCATCAGTGGACAAATGGGTAAAGAAAATGTCACAAGCACACACAAATATTATTCAGTCATTAAAAAAGAAGGAGATCTTGCCATTTGTTACAATATAGATGGACCTTGAGTGTATTATGCTAAGTGAAATAAATCAAACAGAGAAAAACAAGTTCTGTATGATCTCACCTGTATGTGGAATCTAAAAACCAAAATCAAGCTTAATAAACACACTGGTGGTTCTTAGGTCCAGAGACTGGAGGGGTAGGTGAAATGAGTGAATGAAGTAAAAATTACAAACCTCCAGTTATAAAATAAGTAAGTCTTGGGGATGCAATGTAAAGCATGGTGACTATTGTTAATAATACTATATTGAATATTTGAAAATTGCTGCAAATAGATCTTAAAAGTTCTCATCACAAGGCCAAAAATATGTAACTATGTATGGTGATGGATGTTAGATCTATTTTGGTGAATACAAATGTTGAATTATGTTGTACACTGAAACTAATATAATGTTATATGTCCATTATCCATACTTAGTCGCTCAGTCGTGTCTAACTCTTTGTGACCTCATGGACTGTTAGCCTGCCAGGCTCCTCTGCCCATGGAATTCTCCAGGCAGTAATACTGGAGTGGGTTGCCATTCCCTTCTCCATGGGATCTTCCTGACCCAGGGATCAAACATGGGTCTCCTGCATCACAGGCAGATTCTTTACTGTCTGAGGTATATCTCTATAAAATTAGTAATTCTTTTTTTGTTACTGTTGAGTTGGAATTTTTAGTCAAGTGGATTCTAGTATCTGAAGGGGTAGAGGATTAGAAGTAAAAAAAAGAAAGACCTTTCATGGAGAAAAGCAGAATGGCTGAAGAATGGGTTATACCTAAAGTTTCAGGGTGAGTTGAGTAATAAGGCAGAAATTTGCAGGTTCTTAGGGCTAAAACACCTTTAGTGGGGATGGGGAAGGGTGTTGACTGGGAGGTGTGAGTGGGGTAGTGGTTTGTGGTAGGAGTAGCTTTAGTTTTTTTTTAAGCCTTTACTTATTAAGAGCAGTTTCAGGTTTACAGTGAGAAATAAAACATTGCCTGCTTATCAGTAAACAAAGATGTCACAGGAAACTTAGGATGGGAAAACAGGATACAGGCCCCAGATAGCTGAGGTGCACATCAAAGGAGTGATGTCAGTGAGCCCAGACTCTTGCATCTTCCCATACATAGAAAAGCACTAAATTCCTTAACTTGAGATATTTGGTTTTCTTTAATTAACAATAATCTGATATTCAGACTATCTGCCTTTTATTAGAACACTCTTATATAGCCCAGCTCCCCCCTCACCTCCTTGGAGCAGTTTTCTCAGGGTTACTTGAGATGCTGTTAGGCTTGAAATTCTAAGAATGTCTGCTGAATAAAACATAACTCTGAACTTTTAGGGCATTTTTTCAACCGACAACAGCAAAGTTGAAGGGAAGGTATAGAGATTTCCTATAAGACCCCCTGCCTCATATGTGCATAGTTTCCCCCATTATCAACATCCCCTACCAGAGCAGTATATTTGTGCTACTTGATGAACCTCTATCAATACACCATTATCACGCAGACTTCATAGTTTACATTAGGGTTCACTCCTGGTGGTGTATATTCTACAGGTTTAGACAAATATTTAGTGACATGTATCCATCATTATGGTATCATGCAGAGTATTTTCACTGCCCTAAAAATCTTTTGTTCTCTTCCTGTTCGTCCCTCCCCAACCCTGCCCATTCCTGCAAACCCTGGCAACTGCTGATTTGCATTTTGTAGTTTTTTTTTTTTTACTGTCTCCATAGTTTTGCCTTTTCCAGAATGTCATATAGTTGTACACAGAATATGTAGCCTTTTCAGATTGGCTTCTTTCATTTAGTAGTATACACTTAAGATTCCTCCATATCTTCATAATTTCCATTTAGTGTTGAATAATATTCCACTAGCTAAATGTACCACTATTTATCCATTCACTTGTTGGTTTGGCTTCTAAGTTTTGGCAATTATAAATAAATAAAGCTGCTATAATACATGTGTGTGACTGTGTTGGGGACCTAAGTTTCCAATTCCTTTGGGTAAACACCAAGGAGCAGACACCTTTTTTATTTCATTTACTTCTAAATTGTTTGAGACTTTTAGTAGTGATGTTCATTAATTTTATAACTGAAGTTAATTAAACACTTAGTAATTATACGTAATTAAACTAAATGAAAAATATACATTAACTTGTGGACACATAAAACCAAGTGTGGGATAGAATCATTGCACTGTATTAGGCAATTGACCAGAAAGTATAAATAGTGTCTTACAAGGGCCAATAAGGCATTAGGAGTGCACACAATTTGATTTCTTAAATGTATTCTCTCAAACACATTTAAATTAAATGATTATGAGTGGAATCATTTGGTGCTAAGTAAGCTATTATCTAAGACACCAGTTTTCACAGGAAACAAAAAGCCCATAAAAGCATAAAATTCTGTTAAGTCCATTAGTAAAGAAATTTCCTAAAATGATGGAAATATTTATATTTAACAGACAAGCAAATACTTTTCCAGTGAAGAATTAGAACTAACAGAGATGAAACATTCTCCTGAAGTGCAGTGCTGTTCAGGCCATGGTGCTCATCAGTGAAATGAGGAGGGTGGATGGCAAGAAGACTCCATTAGATGAATGAGCAGTTCCTGCTTTTGGGAAGGGAGTGTTTCCACAGCTTTTTCCTTCAGAGCTTTCCTTTTCACTTAGTACCATCTTTGAGTCATCTTTTTTTCCTAAGGATGGCAAACCTGCAAGTATTAGTATGGTATTTCCTCTATACTTAGAAAAGGTATATTTTTGGTGGGTTCATTTATCCTTCTCTTCAGCAAAGTGAAGCAGTATACTCACCAGAGGCAAAATACCAATGGTGCAAAGAGCAGGGGCAGAGTGGGGGTGAGGGGAAATGGGGCATCAGTCAGTCAGTTCAGTCAGTCAGTCGTGTCCGACTCTTTGTGACCCCATGAATCGCAGCACGCCAGGCCTCCCTGTCCATCACCAACTCCCGGAGTTTACTCAAACTCATGCCCATTGAGTCGGTGATGCCATCCAGCCATCTCACCCTCTGTTGCCCCCTTCACCTCCTGCCCCCAATCCCTCCCAGCATCAGGGTCTTTTCCAATGAATCAGGTCTTTGCATCAGGTGGCCAAAGTACTGGAGTTTTCAGCTTCAGCATCAGTCCTTCCAATGAACACCCAGGACTGATCTCCTTTAGGATGGACTGGTTGGATCTCCTTGCAATCCAAGGGACTCTCAAGAGTCTTCTCCAACACCACAGTTCAAAAGCATCAATTTTTCGGTGCTCAGCTTTCTTCACAGTCCAACTCTCACATCCATACATGACCACTGGAAAAACCATAGCCTTGACCAGATGGACCTTTGTTGGCAAAGTAATGTCTCTGCTTTTTAATATGCTATCTAGGTTGGTCATAACTTTCCTTCCAAGGAGTAAGCGTCTTTTAATTTCATGGCTGCAGTCATCATCTGCAGTGATTTTGGAGCCCCAAAAAATAAAGTCTGACACTGTTTCCACTGTCTCCCCATCTATTTCCCATGAGGTGATGGGACCAGATGCCATGATCTTAGTTTTCTGAATGTTGAGCTTTAAGCCAACTTTTTCACTCTCCTCTTTCACTTTCATCAAGAGGCTTTTTAGTTCCTTTTCACTCTCTGCCATAAGGGTGGTGTCATCTGCATATCTGAGGTTATTGATATTTCTCCTGGCAATCTTGATTCCAGCTTGGCTTCTTCCAGCCCAGTGTTTCTCATGATGTACTCTGCATAGAAGTTAAATAAGCAGGGTGACAATATACAGCCTTGACGTACTCCTTTTCCTATTTGGAACCAGTCTGTTGTTCCATGTCCAGTTCTAACTGTTGCTTCCTGACCTGCATACAGGTTTCTCAAGAGGCATAAGGAGGTAGATTCGTACAGGAAATAATATTATTGTGTTCTCAACTATGCATGCCAGGCATTACACTTGCTTTGCCTTGTGTAATCTTCCCAAGAATCCTGCGATCTAAGTATTATCTCCATTTTACAGAATAAGGAAATGAAGCTAAGAGCATTTAAACAACTTGTGTAGGTTGCACAAGAAATGTCTCCATCATCTGTCGCAGGTCTAAAATTTTAGCCCAATGGATCTGGCCTCTAGCACATCCTTTTCCACAACAGCAGGGAGCTCTGGTTAAGAAACCAAAGACTGAGAGCCACGTAACTCATATGTGGGGCTGGGCAAGTGCCAATGCCTCACTTAGAAACAAATGTTTTAAAAACACCTTTGAGGTTAAACTGAGCAAATCTGCAGAACTAAGTTTGCATGCATCTTCTGCAAATAAGGTTGAAAGAACAAGTACATGGGTATTTACCACATTCAATCCTCCTTTCTTAAATTATTTAAGGAACAAGATTGGGGGCTGGTGGTATAAATAAATACCCAGGAAAATGAAAGAAGGCAGCTTTCACTTTAGAAAAGTTATTCAGTGCAGAATATGTCATATTTTGAACACACATTAAGTGATATTGTGAAGGTTACTGTAGACGGGGTGATGATGTCCAAGTCACTGTCAATGGCTCTCTTATTTCAAGGAACACTTGACATAAAGTTTAAATAAAAAATCATTTTGACCTGTGAAACTTGGAGTGAATGTAACTAACATCAACTGGGTTACTCAAAGTTTGCTGATCCCAGCAAACTGTTAGTCCACAAACTGTTACTAGTCTGTGGTAAGCACAGGGATTGGGAATAAGCATGTAGAAGCTTCTATAAAAATTTTACATTACTGTAACACTATGTGATCAGTGGACTTGCATTTTGTATGCTTTTTAATACTTTCCTAATAATTTATTTTCACTGTAATTTATAAAATTATTGGTCTGTGACAGTAGCTTGAGAAACACTGACCTATGTGATATGAATTATGATGTTAATTAAGGTCTATCCTAGTGCATATTAAGCCATATGAAGATGTATGGCTTCTGTCTCTGATTCTTTATTTTATTCCTTAAAGAAAAATGAGTGCTGTTAGTCACTTATTAAGTCTGCTTTTGTTGACTGACTTAGTCTCAGATGTAATAATACAAAGTACAGCCATGCTGGCATACTACAGGCAAAGATGACGGGTAAATTGGTTCTCTATGGGAGGCTCAGTGTATTTCAGAATAGAGAAATAACAGTTCAGTGCATATTCTAACAAATATAATCATGATAGCCTTAATTTAAAAAATATAACACTTGAATATTCTGACTCTTAAACAGCTCTTTGTTAAATGCCTTGAATGTGTTATTGTGTTTGCCTTGAATTTTTAAAGGGAGTTTTATTTTTATCCTGAGTCTGCTGAGAATACATACTTCATATTTACTTCTCTAATTTCTCATATGCCAATGAAATCTTCCAGTATTCATAAGCAAAGTCCTTTGCTGCTCAGCTATAACAGAGTTTTGTTATTTCAAATGATTATTTCAACCCATAGCCAAGCTGTCCCTAATGATGTTTAAAATCTCAGAAGTTATTCTAAAATATGTCGGCACCATTGAAGGGCCTAGCATCAACCATTTCTCTTCCCATAAAATTCTGGAGCTCTCAGCTCCTGTGCTGCTGTAGCAGCAAGAAAGAGGGCTGATCCAGGGCTGGGGCTGGGGCAGAGGAAGATGGCTCATCCAGAGGCCAATGGGTCATAGCAAGCTCTGTGGTGGTTCTTCTCCAGTTACAAAGAGGCCCAGCAAGGTCATGGGTCAACCACTAATTCTACCTCTGGGCCACTTTTGATCCTGGCTTGTGGGACCTCAATTCCCTGACCAGGGATTGAACCCAGGCCACTGGCAGTGAAAGCCCTTAATCCTAACTGCTAGGCCACCAGGGAACTCCCTCTGGGCCACTTTTAAGGGATATGAGGCGTCACTCTTTTTCTTAAGGCTTTCTTTTCTTTCATAAAACTAGCCCCTTCTGGAGGGGTCTCCTCAGCCTCCCGTATTGTTATCATTGATAGCAAGCAGTCAGTTTCTCTGCACTTCAAGGGTCTTTCTTGCCCAGACCCCAATGCAGGAAGGTACACCCACACCTTCTTAAACCCCTGCCCAGTATTTGTCCTCTTCTGGTCTGGAAGGCTCTCTTCTTCTGTATAAACCTTCTATTAGTGCCTTTGATTTGTGTGTTCTCTAAATAAAAGTAATTTGGCATTTAACTGACACTGAATCATTTTGATCAGTGAAAATATATTTTTTTCCAAAAACAGTCCACTATATTGTTCCTTGTGAGTGATAACAGTATATTTTAATTTCACTTCATTTTGCATGGTGTATGTTTTTATAGCATGCGTTTCTAACCAGTTTTATAGTCTCTATTAACATTTTAATGATGAAATCATGGTAAACTTACAGCATATGAACAAATTAACAAATACTGTGGTATTTGTAGTATTTTAGAAACAGTTGTGACAGCTAAGAGTCAATGGACATATTTTTAAAAATTCTCTGGAAGGGAGCACATGAAATGTGGTTATACACTGAACTCTGGTGACTCAGAGTAAAGGACACAATTGTACAGAAGACGTGTGTCAATCATGGGTCCTACTTTTAGCAGTCAGAGAGTACCCTGGTAAAACAGTTTCTGACCTTCAGATTGTCATGTTTTATTTACAAGATCACAGTGTGGCGTACTTAGCTGATATTGCTTCAGGGTCTCTGAGGTCTGAACACATGAAGACATAACACAAAGAACCTTTTCTTTTAACCAATGATTTTTGTACTCTCAGTGAGCTTGCCTGGTGCTCAAAGCCATTGTAATTTCTATGGAATCTGTAAAACAAATCAATTCCCTAATTTAATTCAGCAGGAAAAAACGTGTGTTTGACATGTAGTGATTCAAGTCAGATTAGAACATTTATCTTTGGGGAAAAGCTCATAGTCATATTTTTTTCCTTTCACATTTAAAGGTCCAGTATTTTAAAATCTAAATTCCTCAGTTTCTATGAACAATCCTTACATATAGTATAAATAATTAATTTCAAGTATTTATAGAGCCAGTTAGACTACATATTCCAAGAGTTCAACCAGTGTTCCTTATTCTACTATTCCATGGGTCTTTTAAAAAAAATCAATGATGTGAAAATAAAGCTCTTTTTCCCAGTATGGAAAATAACAAAATTGTCACCAAAGTATTTATTAGCTGAAGTAATTGATCACAGGGTGCTTTTTTTTTTTAACTTGGCCTTTTCAAGAAGCTGTATTCTGTGATCATTCTTAAAAGCTTCTACTGTGAACATTGTTACTTTAAATGGTCTGCTTGCTATGTTTAGCTACAAGATGCTTGACAAAGAACAGTGCACATGCTTGATAAACTCTTCATAAATTTATTATAAGGCAATATCTATTTGTCAGTCCTTGAGTCATTACTTTTGGCATCAAGCTAAGATTCAAATGGAAGGTGAACATAAAGCCTCTGCAATTGTTTTAAATACCTAATATATATCACAAGGAGGGACTAACGAGAGCAAATGAAATAACATTTGCTGGCAACATGATGGTCACTCTTATAAAACCAAGAAGTAGTTGAAATTTAAAGTTGATTAGGATCTGTTAAACCACAGGTGAGCGAGTGGTATAAAAATAAATCTAGATTAATAGCTATTTTCATTGCATTTTTCTAAGTATCATTATACATAGTTTATCCAAAATTTAATCAAGTTTCTGATGTGCTAGTTACTGTTAAATTGTATTCAAATAATACTCATTGACTGCCCTTGTGCTAGGTACCACTGAGGTTATGACCTAATGCTTAGCAAACAGAATTTTAAATACATGGCTGTGATCATATGTTTAGTGATCTAGAGAAAGGACTGAATTCCTATTAAAATTCAACTCCCATCAAGATTAGATTTGGTGGTTTCAATAAATCTCTTTACAGATTATTGGGCTAATGCGGTCACAAATCATATATCATCTACCTCCACTGGTGTCTGCCCTCTAGGATATTAAACACAATTGGGAAGACAAGATACACAGACATGAAAAGTTAATCATCCTAGACAGTGATATAAGAGCTATCACAAGGAAATGCATGATTGAATGTCAAATGATGCCTGTTGTCTCTGAACCAGTGACGAATATTGCTATATACAGAAGAGGCCAAGCCAAGATAAGCTAAAGGAGTTCAGAGAGGGGAGAGAGGAACGTGATCTGAAGTTCAGAGAGACAGTTTCGAGAAGAGCCAAGAATGGGAGATGACCCTCCAAGAGCAGGTGGACTCTGCAGAGATGGAGAGAAAGGCAAAGTGTGACCACTAGCTCTGTGGTTTGAACCCACGTCCTCAATTCTGCTTATTTTATCTTTGGATTATTCTGTCTATTCCTGTGGAAGACTGCCCACTGCTTAGTAAAACCCTCTTATTTCTGGGCCAGGCTGTGTTTCTCAGTTATGTATGGCCATGTGGCTGATTTCTAGCCAATGAAATAAGTGGAAATGTATTAATTATCTACTGTCACATAACAAATTACCCTGCAGCTAAGCTGCTTAAAACAATAGACATTTATTATCTCCTAGTTCCTGAGGGTCAGGCATTTAGGAGTCTATTAATAAGGTGGTCTGGTTCAGCACCTCTTATGAGGCTGCAGTCAAAGTGGGGCTACAGTCATCTGAAGGCTTGCTTTGGGATGGAGGATCCAATTTCAAGCTGGCTCACTCACATGTCTGTTGGTGGGATGCCTCTGGGCCATCTGTGGGATGCTTGAATGTCTTCATAAGATGGCAGCCAGCTTCCCTCAGTGATTCAAGAGTAAAACTCAGCCTTGGAAGTCACACACTGTCATTTCTGCGATATCGTATTTGTTCCACAGATCAATCCCATCCAGTATGGGAGGGGCTCAGTATGATCAAGACCAGGAGGCAGGAGCTATCTCAAAGGCTGGCTACCAGAGGAAGACAGAATTCCCACATGCTGCTTCAAGTGCGTTTCCTTTTCCAGCTGACTGAAATAAAACACTCTCAGGGCAACTGGGGACACACATGTTAAAGGTAGTAGCCCCTCTATCAGCCTGGGTCCTGAGTGACTGCATGGAGGAGAGTACCCTGTTGATCTGTTTACTAGTATTAGTAAGTGAACAAGAAATCAAGTTCTACTGTATTTGAGCCATTGTACAGTTTTGGGTCTATTTGGTTCGGTAGTTACTACATGCCAAGCAGCGTTAAGTCCCATTTAGTCAATCATTACAGTGTCTTCTCCTGAAGCAAAGTCAAGCACCATAGAATGTTGAGGGAGTGAGGGGACTATCTCTGTTACATTCCTTTGTCCTGTGGTGCTTTTTAAAAATTTTCCACAAGTATCATCTGAGTGCCTACCGTATGTCAGGCCTTGTCCAAACTGCAAGGGGAAGACCTATAACAAAACAAAGTTCTAACTTCATAGCGCTCATATTCTAATGAACTATCTAGTGGAGGCCTCTTGATGAACACACCAAAAAGTTTGCCAGTGTTTGTCTTCAGGGGGTTAAAAACTGTAAAGGCATTTGCTCAATCTCCCGATTTGATGGAGGCCTGAGAGATTAGTGTTTCCCCTAATTGTGCTCTACACCAGTGTTAGTGCTTCTCAGGATTTTATGCACACACAGGTCACCCAGGGATCTTGTTAAAATATAAAATCTGATGTTGTGGCCAGGGTGTTGCCTGACTTTGTATTTCTAACAAAGCTTAATGCTTGGTCTAACAAGGTTCTAAGGAACACTAGTTACTTGGTGTTAAGGATATCCTATGTAAAAGGATTTCACATTCAAATAATAAGATGTTGCCCTGGTTCCTGACTGCTTTCTAATTCCTGGTGCCAGTCCTATCAGAAGCCTACCAGTACTTTCTACCATGTGCTCTGTGAGATAACCCTCTATAACATATTTACCTTTTGAAATTTAAGCCACTTTGAGAGAATTTCTGCAATTCCTACCCTCCCCACACCCCCCAGTCCCAAACACCTCGAGTAAAGGCCAAGAGACTCAGGCGCAGGGAATGGAGGAGAAACACAGCCAGGCTGCAGAGCTGAGGGCAAAGTCAAAGCAATGAAGCTGCAAGGGGAACACGAAACCGATTTCTCAAGAGCCTGAAATATCACACACTCTCCTGCCGCTTCTAAGCCTCAGTTTCCTCACTGATAAACACAGGGTTTGCTGTGAGAATCAAAGAGGATGATGTGCTGGGATCTCATGACGCTGATAAACTAGGCACGGGGCCATCATATTTTTCTTCTGTAAAGAACCACCTGCATCCAGGGTCTGGGAGAATAAAGTGGGATGATGACCAAAAGCAATTAGCAGTTTGCTGGCACTGAACAAATGTTAGCTACTGGGAACCCAGCTGGATTTAAGAGAGAAGAATTAACTGCTTTTCCCCACAGATAGAGGAGAACTGGCATGTTGAAAAAAGAAAGATAGCCCTGGAGAGGGAAGGTCATTGATGGAGGCTGCAGGAGGGAAGGGGACAATAGAAGGAACCAGGTCATCCACATCTCATCTCAACGCAAATGTCTTGAACACACTAGAACCAAGATGATTCCTGAAGGAATACCCCACCTCGACTAAATAGTAGTTGCTGACCAAGAAGAAACAGCTCAATTCTTCTTAAAACATACCTGTTCACATTATTATTTGATAAAATCTGGTGGTTGGGGCCGCTGCCCATTGTCTCCTGCCCAGATGGGCTCCGTGGCCTAGTGCTCTGGTCCCTGCTGCCTGTGATCATGAGCCCAGGCCTTTGAGGGGTCACCACCGAGGCTTCCCTCAGCCCCCAGGAAAGAGCATGACAGCCACCAATGACTACTACCGGGGCCACCTGGGCTCCAATTCCAGTAACGGCTCCATCCCCCACCATCCCAGTGTCCCCAAAGCCCAGCCTGGACACTGGTGGGGTAGCTTCTTTTTTGGGAAATCCACTCTCCTGGTCATGGCCACAGTGCTGGAGTCCCCAGAACACCCTGGACCTCCCCAGGCCTCCAGAGCCCCCTTCTCCTCCTTCACCTCCTCGAGACTAAGCAGGGTGCAGCCAGAAGCAGCAGTTGGTTTTTTAATATCAAAACAGCAAAACACCAAAAAGGAAATGGCTACTACTCAATTGCTTTGCTACCCAAGCCACAAGAGAGCCTTCCTGATACCCCCATAACTCTGCCTTGCACCAAGTAGACAATAAACTCCAAGCAGATAGAAAAAAATAAAGTCAATCCTCTACAATTCAAATTATCCAGGTGAAGATTGCAATTTTCACATATTAGCTATTTTGTTTATGTATCTAGAAGAAACAGCTCAATTTATATAAAAATATATGTTTAGTAAAGGTATCTTTATCTTTACAATATATTTTTATTTTTATATTTATGTAAATATTTTATATTTATCTTTATAATAGTTTATCTGTTGTAGCTTAAACTCCCAGGCAAAGATTCCATTTCAGTTTTCAAGTATTAACTTTATTTTCCATGCTTGGGTATCTTTGTATCTCCAACTTGTCAGCAGAGAGAGAGAGAGAAAAGGTCCTAAGGTTTCTCAAGCACATGTTCTTGGGGTGATGGTGATAGGGAGCAGGACCTTGAGGGGCTCCTCAGCACAAAAGCCTTTCTGTGGCCCCTTATTATTTCTTGATTACAGGAAATAGGCTTCATTCAGCCTCCAGACCTTCCCTGAGTTCCAAGGAGCAGGTTCAAACAGATGCTAATCAGGGAAAGGCAGGGATGCAGAGACAAAGGATGAGCAGTAAGGAGAAACAATAGGGCAGCTTTGGGGTAGAGACCCGGTCCCCTCTCATGGTATACAGAACAATATCTTTGAGCTGTTTGCAGATACTGAAACCCCCACCAGGTGGGAGAAGTTAAATTTAATGATGGTCTGCTGCCCACAAGCACAGTAGACCCCACACCTGTTGGAACCAGGATGATGACGCTGACGCCCATGTACCTCACCACCAACCAATCAGAAGAATGTTCACAAGCTGATCACGCTCTCTTTGAAGCATTACTCTAAAACTCCTCACTACCCTCTCCAGGTTGGGACACATAGTTTTAGGAGCATTAGCCCACTGTGGCCCCCTTTCGCCTAGCAAAGCAATGAAGTTATCCTTTTCCACTTCACCCAAAACTCTGTCTCTGAGATTTAATCTGGTGTTGGTGTACAGAGGCTTCAGTGGAAATGTTCTGTGTCATGCTTGTGGTAGAGGTAACACAACTCTGTGAATCTGTCAAAATTCAGAGAACTGTGCACCTAAAAAGGGTGACTTTTTACTGAATACCAATGATACGTTAATAAACCTGATTTAAACCAAACCAAAATGAAAAAAAGATCACATCCTTGAACCAGGAAGTAAGAGGGCATGTAAGCAGATTTTAAAACCTGATTTTACAACTGAACTAGGAAAGAAAAGTTCCAATGTTGTAATCCAAATGACCATAAAGGAAAATCTAGACCGTCACCTCTCAGTAGGTCATGTCAGCCATGGCCCTGTGCACACTCAGCCCGAAAGTGAAAGTCGCTCAGTCTTGTACGACTCTTTGTGACCCCATGGACTATACAGACCATGAACTTCTCCAGGCCAGAATACTGGAGTGGGTAGCCTTTCCCTTCTCCAGGGGATCTTCCCAACCCAGGGATCAAACCCAGGTCTCCAGCATTGCAGGCAGATTCTTTACCAGCTGAGCCACTAGGGAAGCCCACTCAGCCCTGAACAGGGAGGCAAAAGCACCAAGCGAAGGCCCTCGCTGACCCAGAAGGAACACACACCCCCTCACCCCCAGGAACCACGGTAGGTCGGCTCACGTACAATCCCCAAGCCATGATGTTTCAAAATCAGACTTCTGGTTGCAATTGACAAGTATTTGCCTCCTGCCTGCGTGTTTGCACCCTCACTGTATTCAAGTTTCTGCTCAAATGTCCCTTGGCAGAAAGGCCTCCCTTGACAGCCCTATGCCAAATAACCTCCTCACTCTTCACTCCATCCACTTGCTCTGACTGGCTGTTTTTCTTCATAGCACTTGTCTCTATGGGACATTGTCATATGCACATATATAAAATGGAGCTTATAGTCTAGTGGGAAAAGAACTAACTCACAATTCACACAGATAATTGCTTCTCTTTCCACTAGGCTGTAAGCATCATGAGGAGAGCAGGCTTTATCTGTTCTGTTCACTGCCACAGTCTCAGCACTCGAGTGGTGCTTGGTATATAATAGGTGCTCAGTAAATATTTGAAGAATAAAGCGAAGAGGAGAATTAATTTCTGAATCCAATCTGCGGCAAAAGGGATAAATAATAGCACTAAGGGCATGAATGCCCTCAGGGCTCCCTTTGACCGATAGGCTGGGCTGCCACCCTGTCTGGTGTCCTTCATGATTTTAGTGAGCCGCATCCTGGTGACTTCAACGAAGCTCCAGTTTACCCAATCACAAGTCTACAGCCGAGGACAAACGGTTTCTGTCTCTCAGCTCCAAGTTGCAGCGCCCTGGGGAAGTGTTCAGATTGGCCTGTCTCCCACAGATGTCCAGAGCAGCCTGGAAAAAGCCACAGAGCATCTCCTGTCTCCCTCTCCGATCCTGCTTGCTCTAGGGATTTTTGGAGCTGTTGCCCCACTTCTAATCGTGAGGCTTTAGAGCTCTGTAGCAGATGCTGTTGGAGCCCAGCCTGTTACCTCCTGGATCCCTTCAGCATCTCTGCACACTCCTGCTCCCCACTGCATGCTCTCTCAACAGCAGCACCTTCACCTCCTTCCTGGAGGACCACCCCGGCTGCTGGCACCCACTTGGCCTGGGTGAAGAGAGAGCTGCAGGTGCCCCCAGGGTAGCTTCTGACCGATGACTGACAGTCCAGGAGTGCAACTCCAGTCCCCGTGCTCCCAGTAGCAGACAACTCTGGGGTGTGACCACCACCGCCTGCAGAGCTCCCTCAAGACGGAGCCCACGTTACCTTCCGTGGGCTTGCTGGCTGCAGCACCGTTGCTTGGCCTCCTCCCACCCCATGCCCCCTCCCCACTCCCCTCCTTGGGAACACCTACTAATAAATCACTTTCATGTGAATTCTCATTCCGATTTACATGTGGGAACTCAACCTACAAGAAGCTCTGTGTGGGCCTTTAGCTCTCTACTGATTTGCCATAAGTTTTGCAAGAGAAAATCTTTTCATAGATTCTGGTCTCCCCTCCACACATGTGCATTACAGGAATGTTTACCTATTTGCTTTTAACATGTTCCAGTCCTTAGAGATCTTTCTTCTCTTCCCTGTTTTCACGTGGGATCCTTTCTGTTTATTAGATCTGCTCATTTTCCCTTATGACTTTGCTTTTCACTTCCCTTTTCACTTTGCTTATGACTGATGGTTTGTCTAGCCATACTAACTCAACATGTTAGAGAAACACTTCTATTTTCCCCTCTTATTTTCCAAACCTTTCTTCTATACTAGATTCCTGCTCAAGATAGCTCAGGGGTCCCCAGCTGGCTCAGTGGTAAAGAATCTGCCTGTTAATGCAAGAGACGTGAATTCGATCCCTGGATTGGGAAGATCCCCTGGAGGAGGAAATGGCAACACACTCCAGTATTCTTGACTGGGAAATCTCATGGACTGGCGGGCTACAGTCCATGGGGTTGCAAAAAGTCAGACACAACCGAGCATGCATGCACGATATCTCAAGGTCAAGTTTGAGTTCACATTAATTTAATCATTATTAACCATACTTTTCCTAGTTTACATCTCTGAAAAGAGGAAATACAATAAAACCATCAGAACACCCCGTGGGAATCTTTACTTCTTAACTATTTTCTAAAACATTATTTAATTCAGTTCAATTCAGTGAAACTCTTAGTAATTATCAGATAAATTTATATATACATCATTGTAGAAAATAATAAAACAAGTCCCAAGTATCTACAGTTCAGGCTCAATTGAGATAAACACTGAAATCAGAGGCTACAAGTTTCAAATAGAAAACACAAAGAGAATGTCTAAGACATGACAGACACAAGCATTTTTGACAAATGAAAACACTGGATTAACATTACCCTTTGCCTAGACAGATAAAGGCGAAGTTTAGCAAATATTTACCTACAAGTTTTCATAACATTTAAACTAAATCTTTGCTTCTATATATTGTCATTATATAGTTGAATTTCTAAGGTTGTTTACTGAAAAGGGGCAAAGAACATTTCTATAATCTTGCAAGGTTTGTTTTAGTAACCCTAAAGATTGTTGACTTGTAACCCTGAGACTATGAATGTTTATGACAGGAAACTGCATGTTAGAATGGTTGGGGTAGAAATTTGTGCTTGTTTGCTTAAGCTGGTAAATTGTGTTTGTCCTAGAAGGTTGACTTTACTCACCAACTCTTTGATAATTGATCTGTCATTTTTGACCTCACTGATCCAGCTCTAATTAACTCAACAAGTAAAAGAATGTGCAGATTAGTTTGGAATTAAGGACATCGCTGAAGGCATTTTTCGGGAAAAGTAATTTTACCAACAAAATAAATATGTGACTAACAAAAGAACTCTAAAACCTGAATATGGATCACAGCACTTTGTAAAAGCCCCAAATCAGAAACTACCCAAATACTGCCTGATGATAGTTGGATAAATACACTGTGGTATATTTACACAGTGGAATACTATACAGAAATGAGAATGAATGATTTACAAACAGATGCAATATAGTTGTGCTGGGGCTCATAAACAAAATGTTGAGTGAAAGAAACCAGACACAAAAGAGTACATATTGTATGCTTCCATTCATTTAAAGTAAAAACAGGCAATACTAAACTGTAGCGTCAAGATAGTGTTTATTTTGGAGCAGTAATGCCTGAAAAGGAAATGGCAACCCACTCCAGTGTTCTTGCCTGGAGAATCCCAGGGATGGGGGAGCCTGGTGGGCTGCTATCTATGGGGTCGCACAGAGTCGGACACGACTGAAGTGACTTTGCAGCAGCAGCAGCAGCAATGCCTGAAGGGGGCATGATGAAGGTGTTCTGGGTAGTTGATACTGTTCTATTTCTTGAGTTATAGGTTACTCTAACTATATATATTTACATATAACTTAAGCAATATATTTTACTATATATACTTATTCCTGAGTATTTTATTCTTTTAGATGCTATTATAAATTGGATTATTTAAAAAGTTCTCTTACTGATACTTCATTTTTAGTATACAGAAACACAGATTTATTTTTAGATATTTTTCCAATGTTGATTTTGTTTTCTGCAACTTTACTAAATTCATTTATTCTAACCATTTTTTGGTGGAGTACTTAGGATTTTTATATATAAGATCATGTCATCTACAAACATAGACAATTTTATTTCTTCGTTTCTGATTCAGATGCCTTTTATTTCTTTTTCTTGCCTAACTGCTCTGTTAGGACTTCCACTACTATGTTGAATAAAAGTGACAAAAGAGGGCATCACTGTCTTATTCCCGATCTTAGAAGAAAAGCTTTCAGTTCTTCATTGTTGAATATGATGTTAGCTGTGGGTTATATACAGTTGACCCTTGAACAACACAGGTTTGAACTGGGTGGGTCCACTAATACATGGGGTTTTTGAATAGTAAATAAGGTACTACATGATGTGTGGTTGGGATTGGTTGAATCTGCAGATGCAGAACTGTGGATATGGAGAGCTGATGATGAGACTTGAGCATCCTCAGATTTTGCTATCTGTGGTTGTCCCTGGTGGCTCAGACAATAAAGAGTCTGCCTGCAATGCAGGAGACCGGGTTCAGTCCCTGGGTTGGGAAGATCCCCTGGAGAAGGAAATGGCAATCCACTCCAGTATTCTTGCCTGGAGAATTTCATGGATGGAGGAGCCTGGCAGGCTACAGTCCATGGGGTTGCAAAGAGTTGGACATGACTGAGAGACTAACACACACACAGTGGTGGGTCCTGGAACCAATTCCCTGCAGATACTAAGGGAAAACTGTATGGAATTTATTATGGTGAGGTACATTCCATCTATGGGCTTCCCTGGTGGCTCAGTGGTAAAGAATCTACCTGCCAATGCAGGAGACACAGGAGATCTGGGTTCGATCCCTGGGTCAGGAAGATCCCCTGGAAAAGGGAATGGCAACCCACTCCAGGATTCTTGCCTGGGAAATCCTACGGACAGAGGAGCCTGGCAGGCTATGGTCCATGGGGTCGTGAAGAGTCAGACATGACTGAGCATGCAACACATTCCATCTATACCTAATTTGTTGAGAGCTTTTATCATGAAAGGATGTTGAATTTTGGCAAATGCTTTCTCTGCATCTATTGAGACATTCATATGATTTTTGCCCTGCATTTTGTTCATGTGGTGTATCACATGTATTAACTTGTACATGTTGAACCATCTTGCACCCCAGGAATAAGTCTCACTTGATTATGATGTGTGATCTTTTTTATGTACTGTGGAATTCATTCTGCTAATGTTTCATTGAGGATTTTTACATCAATGTTCATCAACAATATTGACCTGTAGTTTTCTTTTATTGTGATGTCCTTGTCCAGTTTTTGTATTGGGGTAATGCTGGCCTGGTAAAATGAGTTTGGAAGTGTTCCATCTTCTTCAATTTCCTATTGGTATTTGTAAATGGTCATACTGGCTACTGTTGGAACCTGATGGGTTCTTGTAGGTGGGTAGGTGAACCTGGACAGATACAACAATAATAACAATGAACATCCAGACAAGAATAAAAACACAAGATCTGGGATGTGACAGGGTGGTAAGGTGAGGCAGGGAAAGATTGGAAACAATTACTTACCATCTTCTATGATAGGAAAACACAGCTCCAGGTCTTTATCACAAATATTAGCAATCCAAGTAAGCCCACTGGTGGACACTCAATACCACAGTGTTGCAACAGTCCTTTTGCTTTGCCTTAACCCCATAATCATTGCTCAAATATATCCATGGGAACTTTCATTGCGCAATTCTCCCATAGATGCATCCAAAAATCCTGACCATCAGAACTGTGGATTGTTTTAGTCATCTCCAGATTTTGCCCATGAACCTGTGATTTAGTAAAGAGATGCTTCACCCACCTCAGGAATCAGCAGAAGCCTGTCATCAAGTAGTTGCATACCCTCCAGTTCAGTGGGTAAAGTGTTACCACACTAAACCTGGGTTGTGAGTCTAGAAGCCTTGAACTCAGTCTAATTCTTTGTTTCAACAGTACTCAAGCAAGATATTATCTGTTAGTGAATATCTAGGTGAAGATGATTCTTGCTTTAAATATGAGAGGAGGGGCAAGAGAGTGAAGAATTTCTGATGCAAAGTCGAGGCTAGAGTTTACAGTTGGGTGCTCTCATCATCACATTTATCAAAGGTTATTTATTTTTGTTTACAGTGAAACAAAGTCTAACCCACAGGCTCTCAGCTAGGCACGATGAAACAAAACAGAGATTATGGTTTTGAAATTCAAGGCGAATGATGTTTTGACTTGAATGCTTTTGCTTAGTTCTGCTGACAAATAAGTTTGCTTAAAAATTAGAGGGGAAAGAGACATTCTCTAGGTGTTAAAGTAGGAAAAATATAGCCCTTCTGAGATGCTTTATTCCTCCCAAACCCCGACACTCCATATGCTTTATAGACTAAGAACTTCTGCCTGTTTTTAGTATACCAAAAAGCTAAATCTGCATGGAGAAGTGTGGCATGAATCAATGTCTTTTGGTTAAGAAGAAGATACCCCGTGAAGTCATTTTAAACCAAGCTTTGAATGGAGTCAATGTTTAGTATGAAGAGTGAAAAAAAGTCCATGACTTAGAAAAGCGGATGCACAGTGTGGAATTTTAGAGCTAGATATTTATTGACAGATAACAACTTGCAAAGTACTGTTGGAGCAAAGAATTAGGCTGAGTACAAGTCTTCTGGATTCACAACCCAGGCTTGGTGGGTTAAAACTTCACCCACAGAACTGGACGGTGGCAAATACTTGATGACATGACATTAGGATGCCACCTTCTCCCACCTCCTTCCTTGCAGTATGTGTGTCCAATGTGGATGTAGCAGGTCAAACTAGGAGCCAGAACTTAAATTGGTACAACCCCATTTGCAAAGTGTTAACTATGTAACTAGAATTTCAACATCTGTGCCATTGCTTTGTCTTTCCCAAATTTATTTTCTGAATTAGTTAATCCTTGCAAAATGGAATAACATTTAATATTTTGAAATCTTCAGAGATGATGCTGAAGACTTAAACTTGAAATATTCTACAATCTCTTAGTTGCAACACATTTTCTTATTGATCATTAAAACGTAAAGGTATTGGGACTTCCCTGGTGGTCCAGAGGCTAAGACTCTGTGCTCCCAATGCTGGGTGCCTGGGTTCAACCCCTGGTCAGATTTTGTTGAACCACATGCCTCAACAAAAGAGTTCACATGCTGCAACTAAAGATTCTCCACACCTCAACTAGAGATCCTCCATGCAACAATGAAGATCAAAGATCCCGTGTGCCACAGCTAAGACCTGGCACAGCCAAATAAATAAACAAAAATTTTTTAAAAAGTAAAGACACCAATGACCCAAACTCTCTAAGTGAAGTGAAAGTCGCCTCTGACTCTTTGTGACCCCATAGACTATACAGTCCATGGAATTCTCCAGGCCAGAATACTGGAGTGGGTAGCCTTTCCCTTCTCCAGGAGATCTTCCCAACCCAGGGATTGAATCCAGGTCTCCCGCATTGTGGACGGATTCTTTACCAGCTGAGCCACGAGGGAAGCCCGAGGATACTGGTGTGGGTAGCCTATCCTTTCTCCAGCGGATCTTCCCGACCCAGGAATTGCAGGCAGATTCTTTATCAACTGAGCTATCAGGGAAGCCCCAAACTCTCTAAGCAGAATACTCTCTAAGCAGTATTCTATAATATGACCAGGGACTAGAAGGCAGGATTGTACCACATGGCGCATAGGTTGCATACACACACACACAAAATAGGAAGTGTCCCAGACTTCTCACCACTCAAGTCAACACAGCAATTCTTCATAAAATAAGTTCAGGCTCCTGGTTTCACAGATCCATGCAAGGCAGTGATCTCTTTATTGTCTGCTAGTTGGCTTGGTAGGTACCTATGCATCAGCTAAGGAACAGGCCTGCTTTGGGAGGAGTTAGGGTGGGGATGTTTTGTTCTCTTCTTCTGGCAGCAAGCCATGGTTTATCATCCCATTTTAACAAATAGAGTTGGAAGAATGGATGCCATCCCAGTTTTCATAAGTAACAGGGAGGACTTTTTCCCACCAGGATTAAGGGCATGCAAGGGACAACAGGCAGTGATTTTCTGGGCACTTAAAGAAGCTGAGGGAACAGCTTAGGCTGGAATCATAACTTTGGAGCCAAAAGATGGTGGTTCAGGGCAGAAGAAAACTGTAGGCATAAAAGGAGGGTGGAGCTGGGAGGGGGGTGGTGGAGAGTACACTGCATATGGGGAAACTAGGCAGTGAAGGTGTTTACAAGACTTGGGGGAAAAGGGATTTGTTTCCTTAGATGACTTGCAGATTTAATGTGTATAATATTGTTGTCTGTTAATTAATTCTCTTTCTAGCTTTGAGCTGAGGAGGCATTTTCTAGGAGCTGGGTACCTTTCTGGAGAAAGTGAAGCATAAGCTGGACCCTTTCTTCCACAAAAATAATCCAGACCTTTGGTGCCAGATGATTGTCGAAGCCAAGGGTTACACTGGTAAGCAGTGTCAGCCCTTGAGTTCTGCATTTCAACTCTTATTTTAAAATAGATGCACTATTTATAAAAGTTATTTGCCCCAGCTTTACTATTTGACCTAAATCAATCTTTTGGCTTTTGGGGATCTCAGCCATTCTCTTTGCCTATATAACAGACTTACAGGCTCATCTTGAGGAGATTCAGACTGGATGAATAATTGCCTTGAAAAAACCAGAAGCAGTGACTCATCATTCTAAAAATCCATACTGCTTGGCATTTACAGCACTCCTACTCTGTTTCATAGGAGATGAAAAAAGAATTTGTTGTTTGTGCCCTCTGAAGAATGAATTCTCTTCCCATCCCTGGAAGATGAGGTGCATTATCAATGGAGCAGGTCATTTCAGACAAAACCTCCAGTCCTTTCAAGCACGTTGCTGGGAGCAGGAAGTACACATGACTACAGGCTTGAGGTCTTAGGCCCCCAAGAATCTGCACCTAGGGGTACAAAGCCAGGGATCCAGCAACGGCTCTAGTGAGAGTGCCATGGTTAGAATTCATGGCTTTTACCTTCCACCTCTCACCACTGGCCTGTCCTCAGGCTCTTCTCAGAAACTGGAGAGATTAGCAGAATTTAAAAAGCAAGAGGAAAGGCAAAGAAGTTAGAACTTGGGTCTTTTTTTTTCATTTATTTTTATTAGTTGGAGGCTAATTACTTCACAACATTGCAGTGGGTTTTGTCATACATTGACATGAACTGAACTTGACAAGAACTTGGGTCTTAAAGGGATCCCTCTGGAGGTAGAAATGGCAACCCACTCCAGTATTCTTGCCTGGAGAATCCCATGGACAGAGGAGCCTGGTGGGCCACAGTCCATGGGTTGCAAAGAGTAGGTCACAACTGAGGGACTGACCACACGTGCTTAAAGAGATCCACAGGGGACACGCTGCCCCCAGCAGGAGTCATAGGGCTTTACCACACCTCGGTTGTAGTAGAGAAAGGTCAGCGGGGAAGAAGAAAAGAGATACACCACCAATGGCCTTGCATGGCAGAAACTGACTGGCTATTCAACAAACTCTCTTCTTTTCCACCTGGCCCCTTATCGGACTACATTTCCCAGGCTCCTCTGCGATTAGGTCATGCCACGTGCCCGAGTTCTGGCCAATGCAATATGGGTAGGAAAGTCACATATACCACTTTCAGGCTTGGGCTGCTTAATTCCTCCTGTGCAAGCAATCTCTCTTAGTCTCTCTCACTCTGTCTCACCCCTCCTTACTATCTGCTGACTGGACTGATGCTTGGAGAAATTGTGGAAGCTGTGTTTTAAAGATTTTAGAGTCGTCTTCTGCCTGAGTTCCCAAATACTGAGAGAACAGAGGCCCCTAAGCTCCAAACTGTACTTTTTATGATCAAAAAATAAAATTCTGTTTTGTTAAACCACCAAGATTATAGGGTTTATCTTATATAACAGCTAGCTTTAACTCAAGTAGTATGTAATTCAACCTAATAGAAGAAACATTTTTATATTGCTCCCAAAATTATTGTTCACATCTACTTGAAGACCTGTTTAGATTTTTTCCCTAGTTTTCCACTGTGATAACAAAGTTTTAAAGACCTAGGACTCCGCAGAAGGAAGGGATTTCAGACACAGGCTAAGACCAAAGGCGAAGCACCTGAAGAATGGACACAGTTTCTCTGAACACAGAAACATGCCAGAAAGACAAAAGGTGACCTCATTTCTCCCAGTTACAGACATGAAGGAAGAAAGGGTGGTTAACCCCTTACATTTTTAAAAAAGATGATTGATTCCCAATTGAAACAGCCTATATGTTGAAAGTTTCAAAAACATACATTTTTAAAGCCTAGAAACATATGACCTAACTGATCTTCCCTCAGAATTAGGCCAGTATTTAGCACTGAGGTTTGGTATTGAATTCACAGAGACTTTTGGTATATGGCATATTTCTCTGTTTTCCTGTCATCAATTATAAGCTGGGTACTGCTGCTTTGAATTGTCAAATTTAGAATTATTCATCTATCCTGCTTCAGGGTGCCAGCATGTTGAAGCCAGCCAGTAAAAAGTGCATAAGTAGCTACCCAAGGCATCTTCAGGATGTTTGGATCTTCTCCAGGCCACCTAGATTGGTTGATCCATCCTCATGGATTTCCTGGTGTTTCTTGACCACTTTTAAATTTTATTTCTCAGTTCCCCCTTCCCACCTAGCCTTCTTGGGTCAGTCATCTAATACTGTATGTATATCTAATACTGTACTGACCTCTGGCATGATCCTAAAACAATGCTCAACTGTCAACCAATATTCAATTGTCAAAGCCAGAACATGGGCTGGCTAGTAGGGATATTTCTATGAGGCCACAGCAGGACATGTGGCAGCAATGATGGTTGTCATGAGCTCAAAGAGCATGGTCAGGTGGTGCTACTACAGGTACATTTTGGTGTAAAGGACACTAGTCACCTACAGATACGCCCAAGTCTCAATTTCAGTCAAAAACTTTATCCAACAACTATCACCAGCCTTTTACCAAAGCTAGTACAAAGGGGCAGAGCCACACTTTGAGTTTCCTGCTTCAGTACCCATCTATGCCTTCCTGGAGCAGACGCTATTAGTGCCCTGCCCATATCTCCTCGGTATTACTGCTGTTTACTGGTTGCCCGTGTTGGTGACTGGTTTGGTAACAGATTATTAATTGGCTTTCCTCCCCTGTCTATCTCACTTCCCCATATCCCTACTGATGCTTCCTGGGATCACCTTCCATATAAACCACTCACACCCAAATCCTTGCCTTAAATCTGCTGAACAGAAGTAACCAATCTAAGAAAGCTACTGTTCTCTGATTGTAAAGCAAAGCAGAGAAACAACCCCTAAGAAGTTAGTAAAACAAGGCAGAAGCAATGAAAGAGGTGTGTATATTCCATAGAACAAACAATAGAGCTCCCTGATAGAGACTATTCATTATCCTAGACTTGTGCTGTTCAATATGGTATCCATTAGCCACATGTGGCCATCAAGCACTAAAACGTGGCTAGAGCAACTGGGGAAATCAATGTTAGATTTCACTGAATTTTAATTAGTTTAAGTTGAAATGACCACATGTGGCTAGACTACTGGATTAGATAGTAAAAGTTACGGAACTCTTCCATCATTGTAGAAAGTTTTGTTGGGCAGCACTGGCATGGAGCAAGGGCAGGAAATATTTGTCTGTGAAAGGCCAATAGTAAGTATTTTCGACTTTGTGGGCCATGTGACTTCTGAAATAACTACTGAACTCTTACTGTAGTGTGAAAGCTACCACAGACAACATGTAAGTGAACAAGCATGGCTGTGTCCCAATAATACTTTATAAAGGTTGAAATTTTAATTTCATATAATTTTCTCATGTCACAAAAGGTATTATTCTTCTTTTAATATTTTCCCCAACCATTTAAAGGGGATTTTATGGCACTGTACAAAAACAGGTGGTGGGTCATTGTTTGCTGGCCCTCAGTCTAGACTATCACCATTAACTGTTATGGAGGGGATTATTATTAAGATGCCCCGGTGATATCAACACAGTACAGGTTGCAACATTACTGACCAGAGTGTCAAATGAGCTAATGGTCATAAACTAAATTAACCTTTGAAGACAAAAAGCTTAGTTCAGAGTGGAAATTACTGTCAACTGAGGATGGTAAGGAGACTTTTTTTTCTGTTGTGTATAAGGTTCCTCTCACGTGGTAACTGAGAATCATTAGGGCTGCTTTTAAGAAAATCCTCGAAGCCCAGGATGTTCCTGTATCCCTCCCCTGGCCCATTTTGCTTCTCATAACAGCGCTTTCCTCACGTAGAGGAGCTCAATGGTGTTCTCTAACCTCTTGATTCCTATTCGTTTGTCCTGTCTGCTACATTTCTTTCTCTACCTCCTGCCCTTGCCACAAAGATCAATACTTAGGTCTGGCAAAGATTCACTCAAAGCTTTCAAATGGCTCCTCCCAGCTGATAAAAGTTAGTTTTCAAAAACACAGTGTTCTCAGAATATGAGCTAATTTAATCTTGAGACACCAGGAATTAAAGAAGTGTTATCTATACGACACAGACAATACTTCATTTTTGAGAGCCCTTTCAGAGCCAGCTCAAAACAAAATGGGGAGGTGAATGGGAGTGGGACTGGGACTGTTTCCAGCTGGACAATTTAATACCATAGTTCTCCACAGTAACTCAATGGCAAATTGGCCACATCAAGCTAAAGGATCAAAAATAAGGTACCTGGCAGGGATCAATAAAGCAGTAGGGGAGAACTGCTTCTGGAAAAGACTGAGCTATCCACTCAACTGGCTCTCAAGAGCTCCCAGAAGAAATGGTGGGCACTAACATTTTGTCAGCTGTGCCAACAGAACCCAGGGACCTACCTGGGGCCTCTGATGGTAGCTCTAGCCGCAGAGTCAAAGGTCTTGAGGCATGGAGAGTCAGAATTTTTTTTCCCCCTATTGCTTCCTTTTTAAAAAATGATGCATGGTGCTTCAGCAAAAAAAAAAAAAAAAAAAAAAAAAAAGTCAAAGTAATACCCTCTTCAGCTGGGGTTTAAAACAGCCACTGAAAGCTCTATGTAATCAATAATATAGATCTAATTACAGGGTCTACATTAAAGAGGTAAGAGTTATGTTAACTTTACAATTTCCTTGTGGGAAGGACAAGCAGAGCTTGAGCCCATGTGTTTTTATATCTCTCATACTGAATGCACAGACAACAGCAGAAGAAGTATGCAGCACCGGTAGAGGACCTGACTCGCTATTATGCTATGGTTCAACTCTCCCAAGAGCACTCGGCTTCTTTTAGAGGTGGAGAAATATAGCCTGGGAGAGCTCGATTCGGCCAAGCCTCTGCATGACCGGCCAGTGGAGTCAGGCTGCAATCCAAGTCTTACTCCTGATTCCAGAACCAGCCCTGACCGGCTCTTCCACGCTGGGGAGTCTCTGATGTGGACAGTGGTGCAGAATGGGCCTAACTTTGATGCAGGGACTGGTGAAAAGCCATGGGTAGAGCTAGAGAACCTGGCTTGAGTGCTCCCCAGCTAAACTCTCAGGATGTGATGGAGAATCCATAAGCAAGTGAAATTGTTTTCTTTGAAGCCCTTACCAAGGCCAGATGCCCAGAGTGACTACTGTGTTAGCTGTCAGCCAATCAGTTTCACCCATAAATGTGCAAAGGAATATCTGGAGGTTTCCCTTCCCCTGTCTCCAGCCTGTTAGAAATCCTGTTTTTGACTTTTTAATTCAGACCACCAATGGGTTCCCTCACATATAAGGAAATAACTTGCATACAAAAGGATTAAATATTTCTGAGTTATCCTTCAGTGTAGGTAAACCATGCCAGTGGTGGTGGGACTGTACACACTCTAGAACTAGATAGTGTTTAAATTTTTTTACATCAAGCATGTACCTTCTTTTAAAAAATTAAACAACATAAAAATAAATGAAAAAAAAAGGCTTAAGCTCCCCTGTAAAAATTAAACATTATTTTGAGAGAAATGTAAATTCACATGCACTGTAAGAAATGATAGAGATTTTCCCTATGCCCTTTACTAAGTTCCCCCAGTGGTACCATCTTACAAAACTATAGTATGGTTGTTTTTGCTTTTTTTAAAAGCTGTCTTTAAAAAAATCAGCTTCCTTGGGGTATAATTGACATAGAACTTTGTGAGATATTTAAGTGTACATTGTGGTGATTTTATGTATGTGTACATTTTGGAAGGGCTCCCTATGTCTAGTTAATTAACATATCCATCACCTCACCTATTTATCTTTATTCTTTTTTTAGTGAAAATATTTAAGTTCTATTCTCTTAGTGAATTTCAATTAGAAAATAGTGTTATCAACTACAGTCACCATATTTTAGTTAGATCCTTAGACCTTATTCATCTTACAGCTGAAAGTTTGTACCTTTTTACCAACTTCTCCCTATTTCTCCCACCCTCCAGCCCCTGGCAACCACTTTTCTACTCTCTGTTTCTATGAGTTTGACCTTTTTTTTTTTTTTAAGATTCCCACATATAAGTGATGCTATGCAGTATCTGTCTTTCTCTTTTTGGCTTATTTCACTTAGCATAATACCCTCAAGTTCCAACCATGTTGTTGCAAATGGGAGGATTTCCTTCTTTTTGTATTAACTTCTATAATAAATGAAAAATTGTTTTATTGCTAAGGGGAGGAAAGAGACAAGGGGCAGCTGGGGATTAACACAAAGTCATGGGAATGGATCTGTTTATTAATTTAAGGGTGGGAGAGAGTTGAGCAAGTTAAAAAGATGACAGGAAGTAATGGGAGACCAGAGAGGAGACCGAATCCCCTAGGCCACCTTGCTGCATTCTCCCAGAGTTTCCTGCTACTGTGTATTCAGCATATGCTCTGCTCAAATGGCAGAGAAGAGAGGGGGTATTTTATTTCATTCCTGTTGGAGAAAAGAGAGCCTTCCTGATTGGGGCCCTGCAAATGGATTCTCCAAATGGACCAAAGCATGGATGGCTAATACTTCTGGTATGTATCCTCACCATCTCTCTTCTCTGTCCCTCTCCCTTGACATTCAGGCTCATGGGTGAGTTCATTTATCCACATCATGTGCAAATGATACATGGCAGACCAACTTTTTGCCTCTGAGCTGTTCATTACCCCCATTGTCTTCTAAACTGTAACTCAAAAAACAAATAAAAAGCCCACACAAAACAGGCCCACTTTCTGTAATTTCCTTTTCTCCATCTTCACTCAGAATATTTCATTAACTTCCTTTATCATTTGTGTAAAAAGGCAACCAAGCATAATGTAGTAATTTTGATCTTAATTTGCAAAGAAGACATGCTTCTGTGTTTCATTTGCTCACCTTTAGCCCTACTGTGAGAAAATATTTTAAAAGATCACAATGAATAACTCTTTACTTTCAGATGCTACTGTAACAATTACTCATCCTTTATAGCATTTTCTTGTTTACAAGGCATGTAAATATTCCCTCTGGGTATACAAATACACTGAATAAATATTCTCTCTCACTGGAGGGTCATACTGGATAAGAGGTACTCAGAAATCTTTATTCTGATCTATTTTTGTGGGTTTATTCTGCATATTCTACATTCATTTTAATTCCCCTGTGCTTTAAAATAGGATATGCTTATTCTTCCTAGATTTGAGGGACACTAAAATAAATTTGACTTAAATAGTTCCACCTGAAAAAAAAAATGCACCAAGATATCCAGGGATAGCACCATAGAAACGAAATTTTGAAGCAAATCATGTTACATACCTTTTTGTTCTAAATTCAGTACTGGTGAAATATAGAAGACTGGGCATTCATCCCTGGACTCTGGACACACCACCCTTGCTTGATAATGTGGAGTACAGGAAGCCACCTCTCTCTCTTCTCCCCTCATCCCATTTTGCTTTTCCCCAGTTCAGACACCTGGTCACCCACAGCACTGGGGTGGTGGGAGATACAATCAGATTTTGGTCTGAGGAGTAGAAGAGAAGCATCTTAATTTATAGTATCCTATTAACAACTCTGGGCCTCTCTCGTGGCTCAGGTAGTAAAGAATCTGCCTGCAGTGTAGGAGTCCCGGGTTCGATCCCTGGGTGGGGAAGATCCCTAGAGAAGGGAATGGCTACCCACTCCAGTATTTTTGTCTGGAGAATTCCATGGTCAGAGGAGCCTGGTAGGATACAGTCCAAGGGGTTGCAAGGTGTTGGACATGACTAAGTGACTAACACGAACATGAACAACTCTGATATGAATTCCCAAATTAAGGCTTCAAATGCTTTCTTCTTAACTATGGTCTGGAGCATGTGACAAATGGAAGGGAAGGAGAAAACCATTATATCAGTTAGGATGGCATTGGACTGTATGTAACAGTAACTTTTTCTAATGTACCAAAAATCACAATTCTAGTGGCAGCAGGACAAGATGCCAGCTGGCACACAGGTCACTTTCATCTTTCTATTCTGCCGTCCTGTGGCTATCATATCAAAGACTGCAAGAGAGCTGCTCCCCCAGCACATCATGTCCACATCCCAGAGAGGAAGAAGGCAAAGAGTTAAGGGAAAGACACCGAGTTTGCCCCCCTTTCTAGTGTGCCCCTTTCTATCATGAGAGCAGTTGCTCTTGGGGAAGCCTCACCCATTTGACACCTGCTCACATTTCAAAGGACAAAAATGGGTCACATGGACACAAGCTGTAAGAGTGTCCAGGGAAACAGTGCAGCTTTGAAAGATACCAGGCTCCTATCAGTAGAAATCATGAATATGGGTTGTAGCTATCAGTATCACTAGAATAAGCAGGGAGAATGGATGGACAGTCATCATTATCCTGTGAATAAGTTGACATATCTGTCTTTATGTACACAGATGTAGAGGGTCAAAAGAGCACTTGGACTCACCCTCTACATGCAGAGCAGCATAATGCATAGCATCTAGAATTAAGCCTTTAGATTCTGGAACAGTTTATTTATTCATTTATTTTGCTGCACAGGGCATGCAGCCCGTGGGATCTTAGTTCTCTGACCAGGGATCGAACCTTGGCCCCTGGCAGTGAAAACCCAGAATCCTAACCACTGGACTGTCGGGGAATGCCCTGGAACATGTGTATTTATTCAAAAGTTAGCTTTACCTGTTATCAATTAGGACTTTGAATAGATCATTTTGCTTTCGTTTGTCATGACTACATGTCTCATGTCTACATGAGAGAGCTACTTGAGGATTAAATAAAATCATGTTTTCAAAGAGCCCTTTCTTCCATTCCCCTACATTAGAAATCCCAGCACACAGACCCCAGCAGGCACTCTCATGATTTCAAAGAGGAGAAGAAAATGATCAGCAGCCCATGAACAAGAGAAGAGTTAGATAAAGCAAAGTAACTCACCCCTTAGGTCATGTTCTCAAGTAGTGTGATGTCAATTACATAATGAGACATAATGAAAGGACCATGGCACCTACCCCACAGCACGTGGGCTCCGTGTGTTGTGATGCCATGCAGTACACGTTTAGCTAAAGATGAGAAATGTGCTGAACTCCAAATGTGCTCAGCTACTCCAAAGTCCAGAACTTTCAGCAAATAATACAGATCCTTGTTTCTAACAAAACTACCCCCAACAAACATTATGACATCATATTGTGCTCCACTTAACAGAACAAACACCTCCCATCAGCTTCTGTGTAGTTTTTGAGAATCACAGTGAATGGACAGAGGAACATTGTTCACGGAAACAAGAAAGTTAGCATGAAATCTGAAGTGGCCCCCATGGCTTTGATCCTCAGTAACAGGTTCCCTACTCAAATATGGGAAACTTTACTTAGTCTTGTTGTTGTTTTAGACACTAAGTCATGTCCGACTTTTTGCAACCCCTTGGACTGTAGCCCGCCAGGCTCTGCTTAGGTAGATATAATTTCACTAAGTTCCTTACATTTTTATATTTCAATTAGAGTAATCTTATTCTACATCTCCGTTCAGGAGATGGTTTGTTATACATTTTAAGGATCAAACAATCTTTGATGATATTGTTGTTAAAAGATTTAAACAGATTTATAATTTTGTATAGTCTTGGCAAGAGCTCCCATGCCTAAGGAGTTGGGTTTCTGGGTCATGAACCCCACAACCCTTCACAGTAAAGAACAATTATGCCAGAGCAGCTATTTGCGGTCAGCTATAAGCTAAACACTGTTAAGCTGCTCTAATGGAAGTGTCGTACATTGTGCGTTCTCTGTGTATTCTGTCACACCAATAAATCACACTGTATTTAAGGGCTGGATTGTACTCTAAGGGTTGTATTGCTTATTTTGAATGCATCCAGGGCAGGAGCTGAAAACTGTATTAAGGAGCAACGATTGAAGGAACTAGGGATGTTTAAGCTACGGGAGCAGAAACTAATGCGAAACATGATCTGTGTCTTCAGATATTTAAATGATTCTCAGATTTTAAAGAATATGGTCTTATTCTATACAGCTTCAAAGGTCAGAAATAAGAGTGCTGAATACAAGTTACTCAAGGACAGCATTCAGTTCAGAGTGAGAAACAACTGTTTCGGCAAGGAAATGAGCGACTTGGTAAGAATTGAGTTCCTGTGCATCAAATATCTATCCAGGGGCATGGTGATCATCTGTCAGAGATATTGCATTAGGTGGGAGGATAGACTAGAGTAACCTAAACATCTCTCAACCCCGAGTTAATTCTAACACTCACAGTGCTTAGTGATTCCAACTTTCCAAATTCAGAAAGAAAATATCTCCAAATCTGACATAGGAGACACAGTGATCGTCCTTTGTTTTTAGTGTCCTTTAGACTTTGAGCATTTTAGTGGGATTATTGTTAGGGTTATTGTATTCTAGTGGTATAAATAAGCTCTCTTACAGAAGTACCCAAATCCCTTTAAGAAGGGCTATTCTGTTTTGATAAGTTTTTGGTAAGTACTTCTCTTTATCCTTTGGCAACAAGGTCAAAGCCACAGTTCCAAAGGCATGCTGATCCAAGGACAGAGGATTTCTTCCCTCCACTGTTCATTTTCCTATGTCCAGTTTTCTATTGGCTATTCTGTGCTCTGAAGAGGGAGGGCAGGGAGCACCTCACCCACTAGAGTTTCCATGTCCTACCCCTTGGCTTATAGCTCCCTATCGCTGATATACTGGCATTGTCTTCGGATTTACAACTTGACCTACAATGGGCTGGATGAAATAGAGGCTAGAAGCTGTCAGCTCAGAGTGCAGACTGTTGCCTCACTCTTTCTTCTCCTCCAGGTTCTAAATGTTTTTGCAGAAACAGAGAGGAAACATATTCTCAGTAACAGTAATATAGAATGCCAAGCACAACATGTATTACACATGCATTTATGGCATGTGAACATATGAAATCAGCACCGTATAAAAGGCATAAGTAACATTGTCTCCTGCCACCAAAGAAGTGAAGGAGAGTAAAAATCCTTTAGTGGTTTGAGTCAGATCAATACTGAACTCTCAGGAAGGAAATTGTGGTGCTCTCACACAGAAAGCTCCTCAGACATCACCCGCACCAGACTTGGAGCCAGACATCCTGACAGAGGCTAACATAATGGGTCATAAGCGGCGAGCGGCTCCTTAAATTGCAGCCTAAATTCTCCCACAATATCTCCAACTCAAAAGGCCCCTTGGAAAGGAAGCCTGAGATGAAAGAGCACTAAATATTTCCAAACAAATTTTAAATCGCCTGATTTGGGTGAATTACATCCCAGGGAACTAAGAGAGCATGCAAATGAAGTGACAGAATCATTACTTCTTTATGGGAATTGGCAATATAAAAAGTCACAGAAAACTGAGACAGGGAAGTAGAATTCCCATTTCCAAAGGGTGGGAGAAGATAGCTCTCACATAATATGGCTGGGTGAATTTGATATCGATTTTCAGAAATGTTCTAGAACATATTATTAAGAGAATAATTTACATGTACTTAGAAAATGATATAGCAGTCTCTAGCACTCAGCAGGGGTTCATGACAAATGAGACCAATTTAATTTTTTCTTTAATCAAATTATTAGATGATTATAATAATCCAGGGAATGCAATAAACAATATTATTTTTCAAAGGATCATCTTTTTTTTTTTTTTTTCCTTTTGGCCATGCTGCATGGCTTGTGGGATCTTAGTTCCCCAACCAGGGACTGAATGCAGGCCTTTGGCAGTGAGAGCATGGAATCCTAACCACTGGACTGCTAGGGAATTTCTGGGATCATGTTTATTGAGGAGTGATTTACATAAAATAAACTGTACCCGTTACAAATGTGTGCACCCATGCAGCCATCACAATAGTCAAGACATAGAACATTCCATTACTCCCAAAGTTTCTTTTGTGTTCCTTTGCAGTCAAGCCCCTTCTAATTCCTGATGCCAGGCAAATACTTAATCTGCTGTTCTTTGTTTCTGTAGATGTTTCAGTTTTCTAGAATTTCATATGCATATAAACATATAGTATGTAAATTTTTGTGTCAGCCTTCTAGCATTCACTGTGTTGTTTTTGAAATTTATCCATGCTGTTGGATGTTACTTTTATTGACAGTCATATTTCATTATGTAGTCATACCACATTTTGCTTATTCACAAACAAATTGATAGACATTTGGGGTTGTTTTGCATTTTGAGGTATTAATAAAACTACTATGAACAGTCATGTACAAATTTTGTATGGATGTATGCTTTAATTTCTCCTAGTAAGCAATGATCTCAATGCCAGAGACATTTGACAGATGTTATATGCAACTGTGAACAAGATGAGGATGTGTGAGCCAAGTACAAGAAATGTGTGTGTGTATATATATATACACACACACATGATATGCATCACATAGTAAAGTAACTGTCAATGACTATACTTAGTAGGTATTAATTAATAGATCAATGCCAACATGACAAGAGGTTTATGCCATGTTACAGGACTGACTCTGTCCTTAGTGTTCTTGTATCTGGTATTTTTATCATGACGTGTGGGATCAGGACCATAATATTTATGTATCTGTGAAGCTAGAAAAATTAGCTAATCAGTAGCAGATTCTGGGTCCAGAAAAAATCTTCTAATGATTAAGCAATGATTTTAAACAACTAAAATCAAATTTGACAGGGAAAAATGAGAGGTATCAGGTATGAGTACCAAGACACAACTGTCCAAGTTCAGGATGAAGGAAATATGACTTAGGAGAATATGGATAAAAAACTTCAAGTTTTCAGTGGCTAACATCAGCTGACAGTCTTACCACCAAATAAACCAAGTTGATTTGGGACTACATTCATAAATGTAAAATCTGAATGAAAAATGTAGTATTTCTTCTGTACCCTCTTTTTGTCAGAGCACATGTAGATTATTGGGTAGAATTCTGAAACAACACAAATTGAGGTACATTCAGAGGAAAGGGGCTAAGATGGTGATTAGTCAGGATTGTGTTATATAAAGACAGGTTGAAAGAATTGTCTTGGTTATAAAGACTTACGATGGAGGAGGCTATGGTTATAACAGTGTTTAAAAATCTGAAGAACTATCCTGTGTTAAAGGAATAGGATTCATCATGTGGCTCTGAGAGCCAAAATCATGGTTTAGGGGAAGTTACTAGAAGACAAATGGAATAATACTCCAGCTACTAGGCTGGTCCAAAGATAAATGTGTTTTCCTCAAGAGATATTGAATTATTGGTCACTGGAGGTATTCAAATACCTGGAATGTTGCCTCACCTGTATAAAGGGCATAATGATGCTAGTATAAGTGGATCAGGGATAATGTGAGTAAACATACATCTATTAAAATAGTTGTCATATTGTATTAGACTTACTGGTTTACAGGTCTATCTCAATTAGCTAAAGAATTCCCCAAATCAAGGACCACAGCCAATTCATCTTTTATCTGTAGTATCAACTAATGTATCTAGCACATGAAGGCATTTGATACAGGTTTTTTGAATGGGTGAATTAATGAGGTAGCAGATGTAAGAGCAATTTAGAAATGGATGAAGCACAACATAAATGTTGTACTATTAATGATTAATAATTAATTTCTTCCCACTTTGCCTGTCAACATAGGTTATCTATATTCATAATTATAACAAAAATTTATCCTTTCCATATGGCTTTACTGGTGAGTTCTTTCTACTCAGCAAGAAACATACTTTTTATATTATATAAACTGTTCATGAACAGAACAAAAGGACAAAAACCTTTCCCATCTATTTTTATGATCAAACTTATTTTATGACATTAGCATTAAACTAAAACTAAAACTTGACCAAAAAATTCAAAAAACAAAAATTGTAGTCTAATCTCAGTATGAATGTAATTCAATAAAATAATATAGCAGCAAATCAAGTCTAAAGCATATTAAAAGAATAACTCACCAAGTAATACTATCCTAAGGATATAAGAATAATATAATATTACCAAATATATTAATATAATGCATCATATCAGGATGACAAACAAGAAAAATCACATGAGTACTGTAACAAATGTTGAAAAGGGTGTTGATAATTCAATAGTTACCTCCGATTTAAAAAAAATAGAATAGAAATAAAAAATAACTAGCATAGCATTAGTAATAATATTAATCTCAGTAAAGCAGTAAATATCTAGTTAATTGTGAAACACCGAGGGAATTATTCAAAATTACTCAAAATTCTTCAAGCCAGGCTTCAACAGTACATGAACTGTGAAATTCCAGCTGTTCAAGCTGGATTTAGAAAAGGCAGAGGAACCAGAGATCAAATTGCCAACATCCGCTGGATCATCGAAAAAGCTAGAGAGTTCCAGAAAAACATCTACTTCTGCTTTATTGACTACTCCAAAGCCTTTGACTGTGTGGATCACAACAAACTGGAAAATTCTTCAAGAGATGGGAATACCAGACCACCTGACGTGTTTCTTGAGAAATCTGTATGCAGGTCAAGAAGAAACAGTTAGATCTGGACATGGAACAACAGACTGGTTTCAAATCAAGAAAGGAATACATCAAGGCTGTATATTGTCACCCTGCTTGTTTAATTTATATGCAGAGTACATCATGAGAAACGCCAGGCTGGATGAAGCACAAGCTGGAATCAAGATTGCCGGGAGAAATATCAATAATCTCAGATATGCAGATGACACCACCCTTCTGGCAGGAAGTGAAGAAGAACTAAAGAGCCTCTTGATGAAAGTGAAAGAGGAGAGTGAAAAGCTGGCTTAAAACTCAACATTCAGAAAACTAAGATCATGGCATCTGGTCCCATCTCTTCATGGCAAATAGATGGGGAAACAATGGAAACAGTGACAGATTCTATTTTCTTGGGCTCCAAAATCACTGCAGATGGCGACTGCAGCCATGAAATTAAAAGGCGCTTGTTCCTTGGAAGAAAAGTTATGACCAACCTAGACAGCTTATTAAAAAGCAGAGACATTATTTTGCCAACAAAGGTCCATCTAGTCAAGGCTATGGTTTTTCCAGTAGTCATGTATGGATGTGAGAGTTGGACTATAAAGAAAGCTGAGGGCCAAAGAATTGATACTTTTGAGCTGTGGTGTTGGAGAAGACTCTTGAGAGTCCCTTGGGCTGCAAGGAGATCAAACCAGTCAATCCTAAAGGAAATCAGTCCTGAATATTCATTGGAAGGACTGATGCTGAAGTTGAAACTCCAATCCTTTGGCCACCTCATGCGAAGAACTGACTCATTGGAAAAGACCTTGATGCTGGGAAAGAGTGAAGGCGGGAGGAGAAGGGGATGACAGAGGATGAGATGGTTGGATGGCATCACCAACTCAATGGACATGAGTTTGAGTAAGCTCTGGGAGTTTGTGATGGACAGGGAAGTCTGGTGTGCAAAAGTCCATGGGGTCGCAAAGAGTTGGACATGACTGAGCAACTGAACTGAACTGAAGGGAATTATTATTTAACTTTGTTTTAGAAATTCTGGAAAACCAAAGCAAAAGCAAAAACCCCAAACAAAAAGAAAAGTAGTAAAAGTAGACATGAAACAAAGGAAGAAACCCAAAAGAATCAACTAAAAATTATTATAATTAATGAGATTTCATCATACTGGTTGGATAAACAAATTACAGAAATAAATAGATCTACCCTATAACAAACATAACCAGTCAGAAGAGAGTATAAAACAAAAGAAACCATTTGAAATAGAAAAAAGAACATAAACACTAGGATAAATTTAATAAGAAAAGTTTAGGAGCTTGTGTGACATGTAATAGAAGATATTAATGAATTGAGAGACCATTCATCATCTTAATGGATGGAAATACTAAATATTTTAAATATTAATAGATCTATTTTTCTCTAATATTTAAATTTGGTGTAAATACATATTGGAATTTTTTGTAATGTAATAGAATGATTCTTAATTTCAAATGGAATAATAAATAGATGAGAATAGCTGAGAAAATATTGGAGGGGCAAGGATTATAGTACTTCTTTTATGACAGATATTAAAACCTATTGCAAAGCTTTAATAATCAAAACATTGTTATACATTGGAAAGGAGATATCATATAACAACGAGGATAACAATTTAATAAACAAAAAGTTGGCTAGCAGGTACGGCATTTGGGGGAGTGGGGAAATCAGTTTTATGTAATAGTTCATTAGATTTAAAAGAAATGTAATGCAGAAATACAAACCATAAGACACTAGAAGAAAATATAGGTAAATATTTACCTAATCTCTGGATGGTAAAAGACCATCAAAAGACTGTCAAAGTTCAAATGTAATAGGAATAATCTCAAAGAGAAAGGTTATATTTGATTTCAGAAAACAGTTAAAATCTTTTTTGTATACGTCTTTTAAAGAAACCCTCCTGTTGAAGACTGATTTTCAAAAGATCGCAGCAAGTGAGCTACTCTGCTATGTCATTTAAATTTTTTTATGTAAAAAATTGAAAGGACAAATGGTGAGATGGAAAATTTTCCATAAATACAATAAAGACTTATCACTAAATTGTAAAAGTGATAAATACCACAATAACTACTAGAAAAATTGGACAATGATGTTTACAAAAAGGAAACAGGTGAAAAAAAATCTAACCTCATCAGAAACAGGTAATAAACATGGAACCAATAAGTCCAGTTTTGTCTTATGGACTTAACATGTTTATAAAGGGATGAAAATACTCATTACCAGCAAGGGTGTGGTGGAAGATACTCTTGCATTCTCTTGGTATTGGTGTGAATTGGGACAGCCTTTTTGGAAAGCAGGATACATTAAAAGCCTAAAAATCCTATTGCCCTTAAAAATGACTCCTCTTCTGGAAATAATCCAAAATGCAACTAAAAACTTAAGTATAGAATTATTAATTTCAGTATCTTTAATAGGAGTGAAGAAAAGAAGCAATACAAATGTTCGATAACAAGCGAAGAGTAAAGCAAATTTCATATACCTCTATGTCAGGAACATAATATAGCCTTTAAAATGTGTTTATCAGGATTTTTTTTAAATGTTGTGAGGAAATGCTAATAATGTAAAAAGCAATAAGCAAATTTATACACATCAAGAATATTCTCAGATATCAAAAATAAATAGACACCTAGGTGTCCATCAACAGATGAATGGATAAAGAAGTTGTGGTACATATATACAATGGAATATTACTCAGCCTTAAAAGGAACAAATTTGAGTCAGTTCTAGTGAAGTGGATGAATCTAGAGCCTGTTATACAGAGTGAAATAAGTCAGAAAGAGAAAAACAAACATTCTATATTAATACACATATATGGAATCTAGAAAATGGTATGATGAACCTATTTGCAGGCAGCAATGGAGATGCAGACATAGGGAACAGACTTGTGGACACAGCAGGGGAAGGAGAGGGTGGGATGAATTGAGAGAGTGGCATGGAAACATATACATTACCGTATGTAAAATAAATAGTGGGAATTTGCTATATAATGCAGGGATCTCAAATCCAGTGCTCTGTGGCAACCTAGAGGGGTGGGATGGGGTGGGAGGTGGGAGGGAAGCTCAAGAGGGATGGGACATGTGTATACCTATGGCTAATTCATGTTGATGTATGGCAGAGACCAGCACAACATTGTAAAGCAACTATCCTCCAATTAAAATTAAATAAATTTAATTAAAAAATACATAGACAATTGGATAAAAGGAGATGGCCACACTGTCAATTGTGTGGTGCCTCTGTGGAGAATGGTATTGCAATCTTTATATTTCCCCATATTTTCCCAAATCCCTATAACTAGTATGTATATCTCTTATTTTCAGAAAAAAATATTTTAAGATAAGAATTGTTCTTAAGTAAAGTGACAAAAACCTGTCAAAAGGGAAAAGATAAGAAGGATCATAACGTACCGTGGTTTCTTCAGACTTTCTGATAGGCTCACTTGGAATGTGTTGCATTTGGGATGTCAGTAGAAACCTGGTGAGGATATCCAGTTGGCAAATGGAAATAATATCTAGAGCTTGCAGCAATATGGATTGTAAATAAGTGTAGAGACATCAGAACCGTGGACAATGTAGCCCATTTGGTTTTCAGTTTCCTCCTCAATAAAATGAGAATGATAAAGGAACCTCATAGAACTGCTGTAAGGATTAAATGAACTGGTACGTAAATGTTAGCTATTATCATTGTTAGTTTTACTATCACCGATGAGACTAATGTTTAAGGTGAGGAAAGAAGGTGACTAATGTTTGGTGCCCCAACCATATCCCTCAGCCTTTAACATTCTGCATACAGCAGTCTGACTTCCAACCAGGGCACCTACAACTCTTCGCCTGAGGGAAGGTGAGAAGTGTAGGGAATTAATGTTGCTCTCAACCAACCACTCACAGAATTGGTGGCTCCACAAGCAGGATGATTTGGAGGTGTGTGTTCTACAGTGGGATTATGCTCCAGTTGCCCACAGTGGTAACTGGCTGATATCACATGCTTTATTGGCTTCCTTCCCTTACCTGCCTTGCTTTCCCACTCCTCTCCTGGGATCATCTCCCCAATAAATGATGTACATGTAGATCCTTGTCTCAGGGTCTGCTTCTAGGAGAACCAAAATTAAGACAGGCAAGGATGGAACTTGGTTTACAATAGCATTCAAGGGATGACTGGGGAAAAAGAAGCCCATGAGGGAACTAGAGAAGAAATAGAGAGAGGTACCAGAAAACTATGTTGTGTAGTGTGGTCTGAAAACCCAAAGTAAAGGAGAGTTTCCCAAATGAGGTAGGAGGAAACAGCATCAAATGCTATGGAGATGAGATGCAAAAAGAACTGGAAACTGTCCATCTGAGTTGGCATCTTGAGGTGCTAGGTGACCTCTGCCAGGAGATTTTTGGTATAGTGGTGGAGGAAGACAGATGGTAGTGGGTTGAGGAAGTGAATGGGAGGTGAAAAAGCAGAGGCAGCAAGTGTAGGCTATTCATTTAGGAAGTCTGGCTGTGAAGGGAAAGAGCGAGAGGGAGGGAAGAAGGGAGGGAGGGAGAGAAAGAGAGAGGCAATTACCTACCTGCACATAGGAAATCTTTAATCTCCATCTTTAAGATGGAGAGACTTGGATATACTCTAATGATAAGAGAAAAAGAATCCATTGAAACATGGCTGAAAAACCATATCATTCTTGATATAATGCTTTATAATATATATGCTTTATATAATATATATGCTTCATATAATGCTATAATGGGGATACCGCCATATCCCAAGTTTCCCAATATTCTCATCTTCATCAACACCTTTTTATTGAGCACCTACTGTCTGCAAAGCAGTGCTCAGTCCTGAGATGAAAAGAACTGTAAGACACAATTTCTCATCTCAAAGAGATTATACTCTAGTAAGGGGAGTGAGACATCAATGTATGAAAAGGTTATTAAAAATATAAGCTAGGACACGATGATGAGAGGTACAATGAATAATTACTTTAGCTATTCAAAGGAGGATAGGTCAGGTAGGGAAGGCTTCATAGATTTGGGGTGTTTAGATGACTTGGCAGAAAAGCTCATTGGGGAGGAGGGTTCAAAGAGAGAAATTTAAGAGAAAGGTAGAAGTTGGTAATAAACAGGTCAGGAAGGGATTTGAATGCTAAACTAAATTGAAAAGCTTGTATTTCATTCAGTAGGCAAAAAAGGAGTCATTTAGTTTGTGAACAGAGTGAAATTAGTATTTTGGAGAAAGTAACTTGTAAAAGGTGTGCAGCATGGTTTGGAAAATAAAACAAAAGCAGGAGGGCTAGCCAAATGAGGAGGAGAATCAAGCTTGGACTAGGATGGATAGGGTGGAGGGAAAGGACAGAGAAGGGGTCTTTTATATTTTTGATATTGTTATTGGTCAGTCGCTCAGTTGTGTCCAATTCTTTGCCACCCCAGGCACTGCAGCACATCATGCCTCCCTGTCCCTTACCATCTCCCAGAATTCACCCAAGTTCACGTCCACTGAATTGGTGATGCTATCCAACCATCTCATCCTCTGCCGCCCTCTATTAGGTTTGCCTTATTTCATCTTCTAGATTATAAGCTACTTGGACTATGCCTTGGTCATAACTGGAACCTAATCATGCCTCAAAAAAAGGTCTATTACATAAATGTTCCTGAATAATTGGGTAAATGAAGTAACCCGTGAATAAAATGAATAGATGAGTACACATCAAATGCATAAGCATTATGAGAGATGAGCCACCAAATAGCTCTTGGAGGACAAAGAAATCGAAGAAGGATAGAGGGTTTACAGGTGTGTTTGGGGAAAATAACATCATTGATTGAATCAACTGGCACCTATGAGTGTAATCCTATATATTTATATATCACAATCTTTTATATTTATGATATTTATTTTATGTATGCATGATATTGAAAAGAGACAAATCTGGAAGGCAGTGCACTCCTTTGGTAGTTTGACAAAGAGGTAGCCCAGCAGGTCTAAGTTAACTCAACAAATGCCCATTGCTAAGTTCCAGAGGCCCCCCTTTTCTAACTGGGCCACTTCTTCAAACATCAACCTTATATTGTTATATGGCTCCTGAAGATGCCCTACTCCCCATTTTAAAAATAAATATGTAGGGTACAATGGGAGATGGGATCTCTATTTTGGAACTCTGTCTGTCCAGCCTAGCCTGGTCAGCCTAAGTACACCTCTGTATGGGATAATGAGAGTTTTGGGGATGTATGCATTCTCTACTTCTCTGGTGTAAGTTTTCCTTAAAAAAACAGAAAAAAACTTATGTATTTACATGATGTGATCCTAGTGTGTGTGGGACTGAAAAATCTAACATATTGCAAATAACAAATAACCGACACATATAGCTGAGACTTTAGAGGGAGAATTTTTTGAGGGAAATTTTAATTTTAGACATGATCCAGAGAGCTTTCATCTGTAAAAATAAATATCAATCTGATACAAATAATAAAATCCTACTTAAATCCATTTATAAACGCTTAAATTTTTTCAATGGGCTTCCCAGGTGGCACTAGTGATAAAGAATCCACTTGCCAATGCAGGAGACTCTGGGTTGGAAAGATCCCCTGGAGGAGGGCATGGCAACCCACTCCAGTATTCTTGCCTGGAGAATCCCATGGACAGAGGAGCCTGGTGGGCTACCGTCCATAGAGTCACAAAGAGTCAGACATGACTGAAGTGACTTAGCACACACCAAAATCTCTTTAATAGAGAAATTCCATAAAACTTGATGAAAAATAGTCACTAAACATGACCTACAGATCAGATCAACAGATAACTTCTTTACTGAGTGCAAGCCTATGCTTGGTACTATTTGACAGCTAATAAATACAGAAAGAATGATAGGATTAGAAGTTATCAACAGAATAGAATAGACAATTACCAGTTTTCTAATTCAAGTGAAATAACAGATCTAGAAAACATGATAATCAGTTCAGGTCAGTCGCTCAGTCATGTCTGACTCTTTGCGACCCCATGAACCACAGCACTCCAGGCCTCCCTGTCTATCACCAACTCCTGGAGTTCACCCGAACCCATGTCCATTGAGTCGGTGATGCCATCCAACCATTTCATCCTCTGTCATCCCCTTCTCCTCCTGCCCTCAATCTTTCCCAGCATCAGGGTCTTTTCAAATGAGTCAGCTCTTTGCACCAGGTGGCCAAAGTATTGGAGTTTCAGCTTCAAGATCAGTGCTACCAATGAACACCCAGGACTGATCTCCTTTAGGATGGACTGGATGGATCTCCTTGCAGGATAATCAGTGGATACTAAAATCATTAGGCCTGAGGTTATCAACTTTACATGTGTGTTGGAATCACTTAGGGGGTTAAAAAATGCAAATACCCATGTCACACCATCAATGATTCTGATTTAAATGAATCTGGGTGTGGCCTTGGCATTGTGACTATTTAAATTTCCACTTGTGTGCATGTGTGCTAAGTCGCTTCAGTTTTGTCAGACTCTGTGACCCAGTAAGAGATCAGAGGGTAAGAGAGGGCAGTCAGGGGATTTATTCCCTTCCACCAGCCTCTGTGATTCCTCCACACCTCACAGTGCTTCTGTAACTAAGCCCTCCTTGAACAATCCTGACCTGAGAGTGCTCTTTTGGGACGGGATGGATACAGATCCTCACTGGACCAAATCAATTCTCCTTGGAGAGAAAGGAGAAATTCCCAATATGAAGTAAACATTAAAAACCATTAAGGGATCACTGTTAATTTTATGAGGTGTGATAGTGCCACAGTGCTTATGTAAACAAACAATTACTAGTTACAGATACACACTATTTCTCGATGAAATGATATGTCTAGGAATTATTTTAAACAGACTGCATTGGTGACCTGGGCAGTAGGGTGGAAGATAAGAAAAAAGTACAGGGGGAATAGATGAAACAAGATGATCAAAATTTTGATAATTGAAGCAGGGTGACAGATATGTGAGGGGGTCCCTAAATGGACTAGTCTCTTGATTGTGTGAACAATGGAAAATTTCTATAATAAAATGTTAAAACAGAGCAACCAATCTTTTATTTTTCTTAGATGAGACCTGGTTTGTGATTTTTCATTAAAGAGAGAGGCACACAAAATCTGAATTTGCAGCAAATGAAGGTTTTTTTAAAAAAAAATTAAGAAAAAATTTAAATTGGAGGATAATTGCTTTATAATGTTGTGTTGGTTTCTGCCATATGACAACATGGCAAATGAAGGTTTTAAGGGTATGTTTAAAGCATGGAAATATGAAAATTTATGTTTCTACATTTTGTTCTTTCCTGCAGAGAAAAATTGATGAGAAAGCTACATATATTTACTGGCTGTATTTTTTTTCTCTTTAGATATTCAGATAGCTATCAAATTCTGTCAATCTGCCTGTGAGCATCTGCAAAGGGAGGGGATGAAGAGGGTTTGGAGGGAGTGGAGGGGCCCCAGTAGGCCTGAGTTCCTATTGTCTGCAATCTCAATGACAAAGTCTGTTACTGCTTGGAGCATCCTTTTTATTTTGTTTTGGATTTTCCTGGTAATAGATACTAGTAATGGAGCAAATTTATGCATAAAATTGTCATTATTTATAATCCTTTCAGGGGATTTAGTTGCTCCTGGGGCAGCTCAGAAGCAAACATAATTTCTTCTGCAACAAATTCTGCTCTCTCCAAAGGAAGCAAGGTGCTGGATTGGTTCTGCTTCAGTAGCAGTTTTGCTTCTCAAACACCGCAGATAAGAGAATTTTGTAGATATTTGAGGATGAATGAATGAATACAAATTGAAAGACATACGTATCTTGCACTAAAATAAGCTTCCTTTTATCTGAAGCAAGTAGCAGACAATAAGGAAAATCTGAACACAAAGAATTCTACTGCATGCTCAACCATAAAACAAAATAAAAACAAAAGCCAAAGTATAATGTCTGTTGGGTTAATAAAGTTGCTTTGTTTTCTTATAATAATAAGTTGGCAGAGGTCCACCTGCATTAAAGTATTTCCTGGCATAATGCTCTTTACTCTGTTTTTCCTAGCCCCACTTTGCTAAGCTTGTTTTATTGACATTACTGTTAATTGATGGTTACTAGATATAGCCACAAGGCAGACAGATGAGGAAAGAACAGTCGAAGCTTGTTTATAAAAAATAGGAAAACGCTGCTTTTTAAACTGTAGTATTAATATAGGAACCTCAGTTTACCAAATAAATGTAGTATTAACACAAGAACCTCAAGTCACTAGGATGAAAGTTGTACTTACTACAAATACAATGTAAGTTGTATTAAATGTTGACATTAAGGATCAATATTGGGGGAACCAGGATGATTCAAGGGTGTTTTAAAAATAGTCTCCTAGAATGTATCTGAAAGAAAATCTGTATCTCTAAACTAAATCTCTATTAAGTGTCATTTGCAAATGTTGGCTAGGATATGGGAATAGATAATTTGGACTCAGGCATCTGGTGAGTTAAGAGGTTAAGAGGAAGGACTTCTGAGTCACTCTGCCTGGGTTCAAAGTCTGGCTCCATGACTTTATAACTGTATCACTGCTGTCCACTTTCTGGATCTCTCTGAAAGTTTGACTCAAATTCCTCGTGTGAGAAAGAGGGATGGCAAGAGGGGGTTGTTGAGAGAATTAAAGAAAATTAACTTAGATAAAGTGACTTCAGAGCCTCAAGAAGGGACATAATCCAGAAAGGAAAGAACTACAACAACTTAAAGAGTTGGCTACTTAGTTGTTCATAGGATAAAATTATTATTTTGTCACCTTAAATAATTTATGGTCCATATTGGGGAATAGGAGAGTAGCTTACAAACAAGCAGAATAAGAGAGATTAATCAGAATTATCAATACAACAAAACTAGCAACAGTTCTGAGCACAGCACTTTAACAGCATCATCTTTTAGGATTTGAAATAGCTCAGCTGGAATTCCATTACCTCCACTAGCTTTGTTCATGGTGATGCTTCCTAAGGTTCACTTGACTTTGCACTTTAAGATATCTGGCTCTAGGTGAGTGATCACACCATGTGTAGTCAAAGCTATGGTTTTTCCAGTAGTCATGTATGGATGTGAGAGTTGGACCATAAAGAAGGTTAAATGCTGAATAATTGATGCTTTTGAGTTGTGATGTTGGAGAAGACTCTTGAGAGTTCCTTGGACTGCAAGGAGGTCAAACCAGTCAATCCTAAAGAAAATAAATCCTGAATATTCATTGGAAGGACTGATGGTGAGGCTGAAGCTCCAATACTTTGGCCACCTGATGTGAAGACCCAACTTATTAGAAGAGACCCTGATGCTGAGAAAGATTGAAGGCAGGAGGAGAAGGGGATGACAGAGGATGAGATGGTTGGATGCCTTCACCAACTCAATGGACATGAGTTTGAGAAGGCTCTGGGAGATGGTGAAGGACAGGGAAGCCTGGCGTGCTGTAGTCCATGGGGTCACAAAGAATTGGGCATGACTGAGTGACTGCACAACAACAGCAACTGTTCAAGAGGCTGATCCCAGGGAAAATCTGCTCCTCTCTCCAAAGGAAAATGGTCAATTGCACTGATTTTGAAGTTATTTTGTACCAGGAATTATGGACTCACCTATGGAGAAAAGTATAGAGGTTCCTCTAAAAACTAAAAATAGAGTTGCCATATGATACAGCAATCCCCTTCCTGGGTATATATTCAGAGGAAACACTAATTTGAAATGATATATGCTTGTTTCAATGCTGTTCTTTCCGAACATCCCACCCTCGCCTTCTCCCACTATCAAGGGTGAAACAGATCACCAGCCCAGGTTGGATGCATGAGACAGGTGCTCAGGGCTGATGCACTGGGAAGACCCAGAGGGATGGGATGGAGAGGGAGGCGGGAGGGGGGATCGGGATGGGGAACACATGTAAATCCATGGCTGATTCATGTCAATGTATGACAAAAACTACTACAATATTGTAAAGTAATGAGCCTCCAATGAATAAAAATAAATGGAAAAAAAAAGAAATGATATATGCATCCCATTGTTCATAACAGCATTATTGAGAATAGCCAGGACATAGAAGCAACCTAAATATCTATCAACAGATGAATGTATAAAGAAGATGTAGTATATATACACAATGGAATATTACTCAGCCATAAAAAGAATGAAATAATGTCATTTGCAGGAACACAGGTGGAATTGAGATGATCATACTAAGTGAAGTAAGTCAGAAAGAGAAAGGCAAATACCATATGACATCACCTATATGTGGAATCTAAAAATAATGATACAAAATCAACTTATTTATAAAACAGAAATAGATTCATAGATATAGAAAACAAACTCATGGTTAGCAAAGGGGCAAAGCGGGGAAGGCTAAATTATTAATAGGAGTTAAGGTTTAACATATACACACTACTATATATAAAATAGATAAACAGCAAGGACCTACTGTATAGTACAGGGAACTATATTCAATATCTTGTGATAATATATAATGGAAAAGAAGCTGAAAAGAATATATGTATAAAACTGAATCACTTTGTTGTACACCTGAAACTAACAGCACTATAAATCAACTCTAATAAAAAATAATTATGGAGTCTCATCAACTCAGTCATTATTTGATATCAGCAGTTACTTTGATATTAGGGTTCAATATCAAAAATGATGGATATTCAGCATGATTCTGAATCAGGAATGAAGTCATAAGAATGACTTTGAATATCTTGCCATCATTATTCTTATTAAACTAAAAGGAGGACTAACATTGAGTCAATTTACATTAATATTAAGTACAAACCCCAAATGAATACCAATTCACATTAATTTTCAAGTGCTGCATTCACTCTGCCTTTCCACATCAGGCCCAAGCCATGATTCAGAGGCAGCCCACTGATGAGTCATCCCCTGCTGATATCTAGATGGGTCAGAATGCCCTGCGTGGGTTGAGAGGGAGGAGGCAGAGAGACCAAGAGCTTCCTTTGGTGTGGCACAGCAAAACCTAGGGGCCAAGATCCAAGAGAAGGACTCAACAAGCAACGTCCTTGCTCTCAGAGAACTCAGCTTCTAATTGTCTCCTGAATGAGACAATTGCTTCCACATGCCCAAAGGATGCATGAGTCCTTTGACAAATGTGGAGGCTTCATGGGCAGAGAAAGATATCACTTCCAAATTAGAGGACCAATCTTGTCCCCAAATGGTCCTCGTTCTTGATGTCAGAGAAAAGGAAGTGCAGAACAAAGAACACCCAAGACAGCAAAACTGAAAGTCCCCCAAGGTTCTGTATCCCATGCGGTGCTAAAACACATCCAAACAAGTAAAAATAGCTAACATAAAGGTCCTCTGGGGAAGAGTTTAGTTGTCTCAGATTCTAGCTTGGTGTTCTACCCACCTTCTTCCTTTCCTCTTGCTCTCCTCTTCATCACAGTCCAGCCCTCCAATCTCTGCCCAGTGGCCCTGTTCTCAGGGATCATCTTTCTGTCTATTCTAATGGTGAGTAATTCCAAGTTCTACTTCCTGCCCACCATCTGACCACACAGTAGGCCAGCCTCTCTTACACATTTGTTTATACTGAAAGGCTTGTGGCCTATGAGAATTTCCCATTCCTCCATGGGTCACACACCTAACTTAACTAGTCATCACCACAGAAAATCAGACTTCCCAGGTGGCGCAGTTGGTAAATAATCCTCCTGCCAGTGCAGGAGATGCAAGAGAGATGAGTGTGATCGCTGGGTGGGGAAGATCCCCTGGACGAGGAAATGGCAACTCGCTCCAGTATTCTTGCCTGGGAAATTCCAGAAAATCAGGACAAGAGGTACTCCTGAACCTTTACTGAATCAGGCAAGAGACAGTGCTTGCCACACTGGTTTCAGTGTTCAAACACAGGCCAAACACAATATCTGGCTATAGGAAATGGAACCTGAAAAAAGGTTTTACAGCCTCCAGTTTGAATGACCTTTGCCGTTATGGTTCCAGTTTTTCAGTTACTAGAAAACATATACCTATGTCTGAGAGTTTGGGAACCACTTTTGTATATTCCATCCTGTATATCATGAGTTTGAGCAAGCTCTGGGAATTGGTGATGGACAGGGAAGCCTGGTGTGCTGCAGTCCATGGGGTCGCAAAGTGTTGGACACAACTGAGTGACTGAACTGAACTGATCCTGTGTATCAGAACTCAGCAGAGCACAGAGCCAAGAACTGATGGATGACAACTTATTTTTTGATGTATTCATATCACAGAGAAATAATCTTTCCTGGAGATTAGAGTTGGATAATGACTTCTCTATTATAGAAACTCAACCAGCTCTACAGTATATGTATTTATAGGTCACAACCTAGAGAAGCTCAAGCCAGTCACTGGTTATGGGATCATGTGAGTTAAATACTCCTGCATCACAAGCCACCCCAAATGTTGGTAGTTTAAACAGCAATTATTTCTAATTGCTCACAAGTCCGTGGTTGCCTAGGATTGGCTGGTCTAGACTGGGCTCTGGGTGGGAGGCTCAAGTTCACATGTCTCTCATCCTCAGGCATGATCTTCTAATACGATGGCAGAGCCACAAGAGAGTAAGCAGAAACATGCAAACCTCTAAGGCCAAGACTTTGACGGTCATTCTACACTTGTACCCACATTCCTTTGACCAAAGGAAATCACATGGCCTAGCTCAAAGACAAAGAGTGGCAATAAAAACTCTGCCTTTAAGAAGGATCTCCAAAGTTACAAGACAAAAGGTATGATGCAGGTAGGGATGGAAAATTAGAGCCAAGAAGGCACTTTATCACAATTACAATTTCTGAGAACATGGGAAATTTGACTGTAAGGCATACTTTCATGATGTTAAAATTAAGAATGAGTTTTGGATGACATCAATTGCAAGGTACTCATTTCTTCCAGATGCTTATTCTAAGTTCTTCCTACTTCCAGGAGGGTCACAATGGTTGAAACTAAAAATTGCCGTGTTCAAGTAAATGTGTCTTGTAAAAGAGCAACGAGGTACCTGGTTTTGCACTGCATTCCCTCCCATCTCACCCCATATACTAGGAAATGCAAAATTAGCCTGCTTGTCCAGAGAGATGAGTTAAGCTTGAAACCCCAAACCTTGTACAGGTTCCAACTGATAAATTATCTATAGTGACTTTTTTTTATAGACTTCAAAATTTGTTTAATCAGAAACCTATGATAACCCTTGAAACGTTTTTATTGATTTGTTCCTTAATTAAGTCACTTTGCCTCATGGTCATCCAAATTAACAAGTTTACGTTTCTTGAATCTACAATTCTAAGAAACAAGAATCTTTACAGAAGCATGTAACAAAATAAAAAGCAAGCTTATTCACAGAGTTTTCATGGGTGGTATTTTCAATTTCATGATAAGATGGAACATGGAAAAAACTCTAATTAAAGCACCTTTGGAAACATCTTGTTGTCTTGGCTCTGACAATTATAGAGCTACCTTGCTTCTAGTGGCAATTATAACTTTTATATATGCCAAAGAAAACATTTTCTCTAATTGCTCAAATTTGAAAGCTCTGTGCTCTACACGAAACAAGCAAAAGATGGCCTATAGTGGTTAATTAGGGGTTAGGATATTTAGACTTACTACCAAACAAATTACCAGGGCAGCTTTTCTGTGAGAAGCGCGTTTACAAACCTCTTGCCTCATTTGTACACATAACAAAAACAGTCCTTGAGCTCTAGCAATACCCATGTCCTTCCCTTGAGAAGGATGCTTTCTGCAACAGCACACACATTTCAGGTAATAGTAGAAGAACATCAAAGTCATCTTGTAGCTGAAAAACAAGCCAAAATACTCACCCACTCAGCTCCTCCCAGAGCTCTTTACTTCAGGAAGATACACATGCCTGCAATAAGAAATTGATGTATTAAAGATCCTACTTATGTTACATTTACAGCCAAACCCAGGGAGACAGCTAATGGCACTCTAAAACTGGTCATTTTGTCAGAGCTTTGGTGTCGATTACTGATTACACACAGGAAATGGTGACATAAAAAGCCCAGTGACAGCATAAACAGCACCTGGCCAGGCCTGTGCATGAGCTCGGATGCTTGGGGTACACAGTTACATTTGGTTCATTTGATTAAAACTCTGGGTATCATCAGCCGGCAGGAAGAATTAGAACTAGTCAGCTTGTTAATTTTTTCTTTCAGTTCAATATCTAAAAATCTATTCCCGTGAGTGCAGCCATGAGGGATGAGACAAACAACAATTAAAATTCATGAGAGGCTTATACAAAGTGGCAGAGATTCGGAAAGAATGTGCTGGTCCATAAGTTGGAACATAGCTAATAACAATAGCCAGCATCTCATTAATGCTTCAGGTGGTGCCTGGAACTGTGCTGAATGTTCTGTGTGCCTTAATCAGTTTCATCCTTTCAACAACCCTATGAGGTAGACCTTGTTGTCATTATCCACATCTTAGAGATGTGGCTGAGAGAGATGACACCACAATGTCAGAATATGCTGGACTCAACTCCTGACATTTTCCTGGCTAGAAGTGTGTCCTTGAACAGATAATTTCTCTTCTGTGTGCCTTTGCGTTTTCACACAGAAATGAAGTAGTTGGACTCCATTGGTGCTTTATCCTTGGCTGCAAATTAGGATCTCTTGGAATGCTTTTATAAGGCAACTTGCTTAATATTTACTGCATGCCAAGGGCTTTATATATAGTATCTCATTTGATCCAACAGTAGCCTGAGATATCATCATGGAAATGAGGGATACCTAATCTCATGGAAGAAAAACTGAAGTTTGAGAAGTTCAGGAACTTGCCTAGATTATAAAGTTTGGAGATGGCAGCTGGGTCTGGCTCAGGCATTTCAGATCCCTAATCCTGGGCTTTGTGTCCTGGGATGAATGATGCTCATCCTTTATCGACTGAGCACTATTCTTCCTGTTTCCAGGCTCATCCCCGGTTTATCTATCCTCCGCATTGTTTCCTAAATGCTCTTTCTAAAATATACAACTTACTCCCGCCTTGAAATCTGACATTATGTCTTCAGAGCTTTCTAGATATTTCAAACTCCTCACTGCAGTGCACGAGGCACATTGGGATCTGATTAGCCCTCTAGTCTTATTTCCCACCAGTCCCCCCAGCCCCCTACTCTGTTCAGGCAAGGTGTGTCAGACAGTTCCTCACATCTGTGTCTTCACATATGTTGCTGATTCTTCCCGGGATGTTGTTTCCCTCCTCTCCCCTGACCTCCTAGTTTAATTCTCACTTCTAAGCTCAGCTCAAGCATCTACTTCTGAAGACTCTTCTGGCTATGATGGGACTTGGTTAGGCCGCCCGTGTTTGCTCCCAGAGCACCCAGGGCCCTCTTTAAGGGAGTTGATTGGAAAGGTCACTTTCTTCCAAAGCATCTTCTAACCCTTCCATGTCTAACTGACCTGTGTGTCTGAATCAAAGCTGAGGAAGGGGAGCTGGAGAGGAGATGGGTTGGAGAGGGAGCAGGATCAGGCAATTTGCTAGGGGCTCTGGACCCCACTCCACATTTTCCCCCTGGATCATGGTGATGTCCTCCTGACTGTTCCCTCTGCTTTGATCCTAGAAGCTCTTCCCAACAGGATGGGCCACAGTGATCCTTTGAAACAGAAGATAGAGCCTGGGGCCCCTGTGCTCAGAACTCTGCAATGACTCCCATCTCCCTAACAGTCAAAATCCAAGTGCTAGCAAGGGCCTTTCAGACTTGACATCGCCACTTCTCAAGTTTTCGTGTGACACGAGTTACCCAGGGATCTTATTAAAATGCAGACTCTAACACAGTAGGTCTGGGGAGGGGCCTGAGTCTCTGCATTTCTAACCAACCCCCAGGTGAAGCCGGGTGCTGCTGGTCCTTGGGTCCCTGCTCTGAGTAGTAAGGCTTCCCATTTCCTCTCTGACTGCCAGTCCTGTTCTCCTTGCTTTCTCCACTCCAGCCCTACGGGACTCCCTACTATTCACAGACCACACAAGAAATGTCCTCTTGTCTCAGGGCCTCTGCACCAGCTTTCCCCTTTCCCTGGAACACCCTTGCCCCAGATCCACTTGGCTAACACTTTTTTCACATCTTTGCTCACATCTCACCTTTTCAATGAGCTCCACCGTGACCACCTGATTTAAAATTGCAAACTGATTCAAGTGAATTCTTTTTAACGGCTGAGTAATATTCCATGGTGTATATGTACCACAGCTGATTCATGTCAATGTATGACAAAACCCACTGCAATGTTGTGAAGTAATTAGCCTCCAACTAATAAAAATAATTGAAAAAAAAATAAAAGTAACAGAAAACCCTAAAAAATAAAATAAAATAAAATAAAATTGCAAACTGCCCTCTGTGCTCAGGTCTTTGTGTTCCTGAACCCTCTCTTGCTCTTCTGTTCTTTTTTTTTTTTTTTCTGCAAAGCTTGTTGACCTTTCAACCCATGTTATATATTTACTTCTGTATTCTAGTCATGATTTTGTTCTCTAGCTCGCTCTCCCCACCCCCAATTCTGCAAAGCCCTTTCCCGAGGAGCTCCCACTTTGTGTGTTGTGTTCACTGATGTTCCCCAAGAGTCTAGGACAGCTGCCAGCAAATACTATTTGAATTTGAATGTTGTGGGTGAATGAGAAAGAGAAATAAAGATGATGTGGTGTGACTGTGTGTCCTCCACTGAGTGTATTTTCTCCAAGTGCATTTTGCTGGGTGCCTGGCATAACGAAGTGAGATACTGCTTGGCACATTCTTAAGACTTTTCTTGGGCAAGACATAGCAAAGCATGTTGTGCTTGAGACATTTCATGTTTTCCTTTATTTCCAGATGACTTCTTCTGGAAGAAACGTTATCTGCTTCTAATAAACTTCCCATTATCTTCAGAGACAAATTTCAGGAAAGAAGTAAAGAGCAGTGCAATTACTGTCTTCCGTCTTACCCATGACTCAGACAGGTAAGCGCTGCTTCTGTTCTTCATCGTCTTCAAATTTAGTAAAGCAGTCAGCTGTGTCTTTTATGATGGCAGAAGCTGATTCCCTTTTAATTCTACCAGTCATTTCACCCTCCTTCTCCCTTCATTTTTCTCAATCCTCCTACATTACTAAGCTTTCACGAAGCATTGTTTGACTGACATTACAGTCAGCATTTTTATATAACTAAGAAGATTATATCACAGAATAAAGACATAAGATAAATTCTCCACTGATACAGCTCTTGAATTGATCTTGGGCAGTATGCATAAAGACCAATACATTGCCTTTTTAAAAAACATTGGATAGTCTACTTATCCACCCTCAACAAAATAATCTTTTGAATAGTAGGTTGAGCCACATGACATTGCTAACATTCAACCATTTTGACTTAGAAAAATAGAAATTTCAGTTGGTTCAAACTAAATATAATTAGCAGAGTTTCTTCTCTTCAGGGAACAATCAATTCCTTAAAAAAGAAGTAAGACTTGTGGGCTTCAAAACAAGAAGATTTCTGGAAAATAGGGCGTTTAGCCTTGTTAAAGTGAGAACAGGCTTGTTCTCGTTCCCGTGCATAGGCTTCATCCTGACCAACCTGAGTCCTCTGAGCAAGCTCTGGGCTGCGAATAAAGTCTAGCTGACAACATTGGATAAACAAGGCTATGGGGCTTTCTGGTGGTCATTCACGCTGGATAGAAATATTCTCAATCTCCTAGTCCACTCATAGAAATTCACTCACACAGCCTTTTCCCAATCCTTGTCACCAGTCTTCCAATTTTGTTTCTTTTGGGTCATGTCTTTTAGGTCTTTTAGGACTTCCCTGGTGGCTCAGATGGTAAAGAATCTGCCTGCAACGTGGGAGACCCCGGTTCAATCCCTGGGTCGGGAGGATCCCCTGGAGAAGGGAATGGCAACCCACTCCAGTATTCTTGCCTGGAGAATTCCATGCACAGAAGAGCCTGATAGGCTACATACAGTCTATGGGGTCGCAAAGAGTTGGACACGACTGAGTGACTTAACACTTAAGTCATGTGCAGTTATTCAGATCTTTACTCAGTGCCAAGGCATTTGTGTAGATGCTGACCTCAGGTCATCTCCCTTTCCACACAAAGTAGGTAGAGAGATCAACTGCTTGATATTCTCTTGCGAGAGGATTTCTCTTCATCATCCTTTTGGACCATAATGAGGGAGGCTATGTTCTGGTTATCTACCAATGCATAACAAACCACCTCAAACATAGTGGTCTAAAACAACTATTTTATGATGTTCATGGATTCAGTGGTTGGGAATTCAGATGGGGCACAGCAGAGATGGTACCACAATATCTGGAACCTCAGCTGGAACACTCAAAGATTGGGACTGATTCCACAACTAGGGTCTGGAATCACTTTGGGGCATCTTCCTTTATGTGTGGTGGTTCCTGCTGGCTTTGGAGGGACCTCATCCAGGTGATCAGCTAGAACATCTACACCTGGCTTCTGTAGGTGGCCTCTCTGAGTAAGCTAGCCTGGGTCTCCTCACAGCACGAGCAACTCAAGAGGATCAGGGAGAAGCTGCATCACTGTTCATTACTTAGCCTCAGTGGTCACACAGCATCACTTCTGCCACAGTACTAAGCCTGCCCAGATTCAAAGGAAGGGGACATGGATTCCCTGCCTCTCTGTGAGAGGAGTGTCAAAGGCCTGTCATAAAAAGAGTGTGTGGGATGGATAGCTCATAAATGCTAACTTTATTAAGGAGTCCCAGACCATTTTGTTGAATGCAAATTGTTGAAATAACTATTCCCAATAATTGATTTTCACTTACTGAACATTTTTGAGTAATCTGGGATGATTTTTGCAACCTTTTCTGTGCCTTTAAAAATTTGTGTTCATTTTTTTAGAATTAGGGTAATTTTCACTCTATTCATTTTTTAAATTTCTAATGCTTTGAGAGCCTGTGCGTAGAGGTATCAGCTGTCAGCTGGAAAAGTGGCCTTCCATCAAAGAAAATTGAGGTTTATTTGTCATTGACCTCAAACTATAACTAGCTACATTGATTAATGATGGCCCAAAGCCCATGAAAACCATATAAAGATCAATGTTTAGATACAGTTTTTCTTTCTTAAAATCCAGAAAGAGATTTCTGTCTCCTGTCTAGCAGCAAGGCAAACATCAGATCGATCTGCCTCCAGGCCAGCAGTGTAAGCAACCTTAAGCTTGTCCTTGCATTCACATTGTGGCTGCACATGCTTTGCATTACAGCTTCAATCCTGACAGCAAACACTGTATGAATGCTGGCCACAAAACATCAAATTCAGCTAAGAATACTTTAAAAAATAAATGTTTATGCAAAGAGAGTAAACATGTTAAATAAATTAGGTTAATGGTGATGGTTGAAAATTAAAAGGATGAAAAGGTTAATGAGAAGGTAGACAAAATTAACTTTTATGACTGTGTTTAAAATTTGTGCAATTACTCTAGGTTGCACAGAAATTATAAATACATGAACTGAATATTGCAAATGTTAATTCTTATACTAATTTGCTTATAGACGATTCATTTAGAGCTAGAGGCAGATGTAACAATTTATTAAAGCGTTTGCAAACTGGCATAGCTGGAATAAGTGGACGAGAATGATTTATAAATTAAAAAACAAAAAAATTAGTGTGTGTGTGAGAAGACACAAACTTCTGGAGAAGAAATGGATACATATGCTTTAAAACATTTAAAGGACCATAAATCTACCCTGTGCTGGAATCTCTATAAGGGAAGATACCACATCTGCTTGCTCAACATTCTATCTCCATTTTCTATAAATATTTCTCTATTAATGGTGTATCAAATTATCAATATTTGAAAAAAAACTTGGAATATTCAGTTTAATTTTCAATTTGTTTCTCTGACTAGTTGTGTTCAACCAAACATTTTCAACCAATTTATTTTCTATAAATCAACCTGGATCCATGTGGGCAAAACTCTATCATAAACCAAAAGGGCTATGAGATACAATTTCTGGTTTCATTTTTTGGGGGCGGGGGTAATTTATTTGAGCAGAAAATGTGTGAGAAATTCCTTAAGATTTAAATAATAGATCAAGACAACAATAGGGGATCTGTCACAAGGCTGTCTGTGATTAATTATTGAACCAACTATAACCTTCCATTTCTTCTAAAGTAGTATATTAGGTAATATTAATCATTCCAACACAAAACATCAAGAAATAATTAATGAAACATAATAAACATCCTTTTTATACAAAGCTGAGATAAAAGGAAACTAAAGGAATTCCCCTCAAAAACCAAAAATGGAGAGGAAAACTGGAAGAGGAGAGTCGTAAGAGGGGGAAGTTTGAGCTCTTGCTGCTCAGGGTTTGGGAATGGTGGGTTTTGCTCACTTCTGTAACCAAGGGGATTAGGTCATAAGCTCTGCCACAGTGAAATGGTGGAACAGAAGCAAAATCTACCTACTGCCAGCAAGACAACCACCCTGTTCCCTAGGTCCTTCACTCAAAAAGTTAGACCCTAAATCTTGCACTTGGTTGTATTTCTATTCAAATACCTACTCCCTTTATCCAGTATACCCCAACCCATGAAATGAACAGAAAAAGTAGTCCCCATCCAGTGATTCCCCTGGTAGAAGTAAACACCAATCTTGCATGGAGTGTTAGTCACACCCTCAACCCAGACCACAAAAGGTTCCTGCAGATAAAGCCTCACTAAACATGAGCTTACCATCTGAAAAAACCATTCTTTTTAAGATACACTGGGAGCCAACACAACCAACAGTTAGATCGGGCCCTCAAGTCCTTTAGATGATGAGATTGTTAAAATACGTGCTTGTGCTATGAAGTATGACTGACACGACGGAGAGACTAAGCACACACACATGAAGTCTGACTAAACATATTTTTTAGAAAAAAATATGATAAATATCCAAGTACCACCAAAAAGACCAAGCAGGCTTGACAAAGAACCAACTGATTTTCTTTGAAATGAAAAAAAATAGTCATTAAAATACAAACTCAGTAGATAAACCACAGATTAGACAGAGCTAAAGAGTGAACTACTGAAATGGAAGATAGAACTGAAGAATTTACTCAGAGAGTAACACATTCTGGGGGTGTGGGGGCAATCACTTTAGACTGGCACAATCAGAGGAAGCATTGTGAAGGAGGTGGACTTTTACCTGAATCTTAAAAGTTGTGTAAGAATGGGTGAAAGAAGGTATTTCAGAGGAGTAGCATTACAGAAGCCAAATTTCAGAGACTAAATTAAAAACTAGTTTAGGTCATAATGAGCTGGTCACTTTGGCTGAAATGGAGAGCTTGTGTAGAGAAGTAGAGAGATAAAGGCAGATTATGAATGTTAGGGCCTAACCCTAAAGCCACATATGAAATGCAGTAACAATCATGTAAAATAGATGTGTTTTTAAAAGAAAGCAGACACATTATGTCTGTTATAGTACTGATATTATGGTCCTTTTGACACACAACACTCCCGCTTGACCAGCCTCCTTCCAATGAGCATGCACCTACTTAAAATGGAGGGGTCTTGAAGTCACTCTGCCCCTTGCCTTCCCTCCATCCACACAGAGGTATATTTCAAAAGATTTCAGGTTGAAATCTGAATGAAAGAGAAACAAATTCCACGAAACTTGTAGTTGTGCCAGGATTAGACTGGTGCTAAGCAGTTTATAACACTTTTTTTTTTTTTTTTGCAAAAAAAAAGGCTTTATGTTATCTCCTTAAATTAATTCCCCAAAGTATAGAAGGCTTTGTTACCTCTAAATTCCTTTCAAACATGATGGTAAAATGGATTCCAGCTTGGAAATTTAATAAGGCCTCAGAGGAAAAAGCGGATTTCAGATTCCCTAGCAAGGGGTGATCTCAGTTCCCAGGGAATTATCTCCCTTGGCTTCTTTACATGGCTTCCACCTACACAAAAGAATGTAATATCCAGCCCTCCAACAGGGAGAAGAACAGACTCACCCTGTATAAAGTATGAAAAGTATCAATTAAAATTTACCCATACAATTTCCGAGCAGACAGATTTGCACAAAGCTACTCACATTCAGCATTAGCAAGATGAAATAAAATGTCAGGGAATGGAACTGTATTACAGGTAAATAATGGCTAGAGAGACAGACAGACAGATAAATCAATAATAGAAGAATAATAGAAGATAAATCAATAATAGAAAGGTAGGTTTAAGCAAATGAACAGTAATAAATGAATGAATAAATAAACAAAAGACAGAAGGCCTCTTTCTAGAATCAGAAGAAGAAGATTTATCCTTATACACATAATTTGTGTACTACAAATTACAAAAGACTTTGTAAGAATATAAATTCAATAAAACAAGTAGTAGTAGATAGATGATAAAACAACAAAGTGAGAAAAGGGAGACTGCAGAGGCTAAGAAATTTGTTTACCATTACACTTATAAAATTAATTTGAGACAGCAAGGAGAAGAATGCTTTAAGGTTGAAAATAGGCATAGGAAAATATTTGAGATAGTCTTAGTACGTATATGTGGAGGCAAAAAGGTAAATAGGAAAGATGAAATGGAAAATAGGTAATCCAACATAGTAGGCAACTGTGTTACTGAAATGAAGGTAAAAGGAAATATTAATATCAAAAAGGTATCCTTTGTACCATGATATTCAAATGATGTTTATCAAATGATAAACAAATGATATTCATTATTGACCTTCACCTTTAAAAAAGAAATTTTGGTGTGCAGGTAATTAGAAAATAGAAAAGCAAGTCATCTACAAGGTAAGGAGGTGGAAGAATAATCAGATTTTCCTGTAACTTTTCCAAAGCATTATTAAGGTTGCCCAGTGCAGCAAATAAAAATATAGGCTCCCCAGTTAAATTTTAAAATTTAGATGCAACATTTGGAACAGCCCTAGACTAAAAACATTCATCATTCATCTGAAATTTAAATTTCACTGGGCATCCTGTATTTTATCTGGCAGTCCTAAGCCACATTTAATGTCAGAAAGCAATGGAATAATATCTGCAAATTCAGGTGGGAAAGAAAATGGGACTCACGAGTATTATACCCAGCTAACCAATCATTCAATTAAAAAGGCAACAGGGAGACATGAGAGAATCAAGGAATGTAACTTCTCAGCAAGGAAATTCTGTTAACCATGTGGATGATTAAAATAAAGACCTCAGGAATGGAGAACTCATGGTAAAGAGGATGCTGAATCTGGAAAGTTCTAGGGTCATTTGATTTAGAGAGTGAGACATGGCCAGCCGCTTTCAAAGTCTTTTTTTCTCTTGGTCTTCTTTCCACTGGCAGCCTTGTTCTTAGGACACTCTTCACATGGTTGCCTCCAGCAGCTCTAGACTGACTTCCTATCAGCTTGGCAACCTCAGTGAGTGGAAAGAGGGCATTTTTTCTAAAAAGTGTTAAACATAATCTTATTGACTGGGCTATGCAATGAGCCCATTCCTGAATCAACTAATCACCATGAAAACAGGCTACTAGTTTTATTGGCTAGGTTGTAGCACCTGGAACCAGGGGTGATGTCAGCTCCAGATAAATCATTGAGAGTGGAGAAGGAATGATTTCCCCAAAGAAACATATGGTGCTGTGACCAAAAGAAGGGAATGGATTCTGAGCAGATCAGAAGAACAACTATTTTGTACACTATATTGTCATCTCTCCAACTAACACATAAACTTGAGAATAAGATCTCTGTATTGCACTTCTTTTAATCCCACAGAATGACTCCTTCAGTTCCTCATTATAATGTAGGTGCTCAAAAATATTAATTTCCCTTGACATAACTTTCTATATTTGCAAAATGAGGAGGTTGGAATACATGAACTCCAAGGCCTCTCCAGCTTTAATAAAACTGTGAAAACTTCCATAAGAACATATCATAGGGGACCCCATATCACACACTTTTGGTATACTCTAGAGTAAAACATTTACTATATATATTATATTACTATATATAGGTATAGCTCATGATAAACATTTTCCATTTCAGAAATATCAAAGGTATTACAAAGTCCTATTAGATTAGTATAATCTTATATGCCTTCCTCACATCAATGATTCACAATATTAAGGAATAGCTTGCCTAATCATGCAGAGATCTTTTCCTAATGTTAAAGTTTTTCATTGAAATATGTTTACTTCTCATCACTTCTAAGCCCCTACATAAGAAATGAGAGTCTGACCTTCACCCATTCTCCTCCCATTTATGCTTACTTCAAAATGCACTTTCTTGATTAATTACCATCTCCCATTTTGCTTACCCAGAAACTAACAACTTCCTTCCTCCTTTCCTCCTCATCCAATTGTCCACCAAGTCCTATTAAATCTATCCCCTAAATATATTTTAGATCTCTGCCCTATTCCAAATTCTTGCCATGACTCATTTCTTAAAGTTACTATATGTTCCTTTGATGGTACATGTCATACGACTATACCATAGTAGAACAGGCTCCAGCCAGTTGGCCTGGTTCACAGCCTGGCTCTAGCATTTACTCTGTGTGACTCTAGGGGAATTATATAATTCTTCTGCGCCTTAGCTCCCTCTTTACTAAAATGAAGCTAAAAATAGTACCTTAAAGGGTTACTATTGGGTGAGTTAAAACATGTGAAACACTTAGACGACTGTCTGACACGTAGTCAGCATCGTGTGTGTGTGTGTGCCCAGTTGCTCAGTTGTGTCCAACTCTTTATTATTCTTGGTTTAGTTTACATCAAAGTAGCTGATTCTTCTAGTATACTAGGAACATATCAGTGGTAGGGTAAATCATCACGAGCAGTATTTTAAACACAGTAGTATGAGTATTTTTTTTTAAATCGACTTTTATTAAAACTGTTTTTGTTTTTTATTAATTTTTATTTTATATTGAGGTACAGTTGATTTACAATGTTGTCTTAGTTTCGTGTGTACAGCAAAGTGGTTCAGCTATACAAGTACATATATTCATTCTTTTTCAAATAATCTTCCTGTGTAGTATTAGTGTTTTAAATGACTAACTTTCGGCATAGTGTAGGTGCATTAAAAAAATCTAGTTCAATGAATTTTACGTCAGAATGGGGCAGTTCTAAATAATAACCACTAGATGGCAGCAAAACCCTTCATAAGAATCAATTCTTACCAGAAACTGCTGCAGTATAAAAGACCTATCCCTTTTGTCTCCTTTATTTGTACAACCTCATCGTCTTATTTGTACAACCTCATCGTTGTCGCAACAAAATACCACCTGCACCACCACCATCATCATCAACAACAAAAGCTAGAAGAAAGGCAACTCATAAAGAAGTTCAGAACTTTGTAATTGAAGACAATTCAGACTAAAGGTTTTGGAAAGCCTTTGCTGAAGAATTTAGAAATTATTAACCCAAAAATGCTGAAAATATCCTCATTGAACCCAAAGCTAGTTGCCACCCACCCACATTTACGTAATAAGAATCTCTGACAGTCCTGGGGAAAATGTAGACTCCAGCTCTCCGCAGAGTGACTGCCACATAGTGATCAATTGTCCCTGAGAATGACACATTCCTCTTCACTTATTAACAAGGAGTTGTTGTTTTCCTATACTGTTTGGAACGGAGGTATTGTAGGTATTCAATGACTTAATTACCGGGTTTACTTTCCTCTTTGAGAGTTTCTATAGCTTATCTTCAATTGTGTTTTTCGTGTCTTTCATTTGCAGTGAAGGAGTTCATTTCTTTCTCCCTTGCTTATTTCCAGGGTCCTCAGCCTATTCTTTCTCCATGTGATTCTCATGTATAACTTCTCATATCAGTGACATTTCCCACTATATCACTCCCAGTATTATTATTACATTATTGTCAGTAATGATTCTCAGTGGGGAGGGGGCTGTGTATAGTTGGGATACCTCTAACCTTAGAGTCTGATGAGCTTTCAGAAGCCATTAGTTTTCTCGAATTAGCAACAATGAACTGACCCTCACTCTTAGAGTGGGCCTTGCTCTCTTTCATACCTTTAAATATTCCCAGACCCTTTCACTTTCTACTTTTCTTTTTTCCTCTCTTTTCTTTTCTCCCCCTTCCCATTTTCTATTCTCCATCTCCTCCTCCTTTGCTCTCCCTTTTAGAATTCTAACGATCTCCCTTCTACAATGTAATGTTAAAACTATAACAATGAGAGAATATCCATATAATATAAATTTGATCTCAAAAACGTTAGAAGGGGGTTTTCTTGCATACTAAACGTGTGTATGGGATCTTGGTAGGAAAATATTATTTCGACTTAAAAGCAATGCTCAATCATTGCTGTCATCTGCCCATATCTGAATGAGCATCAGCTGAACAGAGGAGCAGAGGCAAAGTGTAATGACCTACTTAGGATCAACTGAAATCACGTAGGTGAAAAATGACTACAATTCCAGTCTCCTTTTTCTAATGACAAAATCTGTCCAAGTGGAGAGAGGTTTTACTTGCCTGCTCGTTTCTCAAAGCGAATCTCCATCTGAGATTTAGACTTCTTTAAATGGGGTTTGGAACCTGAGCAGCTATGATTCAGGTTATCACAGAGGGAATTCAATTTCTCGCGATGCCCTCTTTTCTTCTTACAGAGCAGCCAACTGAGAAAGCTCAGGCAAGGAGCAGGAAGAAGGAATCACGGCTGCTCCGTTCCCCCTAGTCACCAAACCCATGCTGACCAGGTAGTAAAGCAAATGAGCTAAAGCCAGCCCCAGCACACTGCTATTCTTAATAAAGAGCTGAAGGAATTTCAAAGGAGGAGAGCATGTTTCTGTATTCCCCTTGGGGCAACATGAATTCTGCTAAGTATTTCCATTTCAGAATACACAAATGTAGAGAGTCTATTCTATACCCCTGTGCTTGCTGCCTGGCACAAAATGCACACACAGCTACAGACGTCTGGGTTTGCTTCTCTTCAGGGGCTGGTGGAGATTCTCCAAGCCCGTGGGTGAAGCTGTGGCAGTGTGATCATAGCTAGCCTGGATCTTGGCTTATGTAATATAGTCTGTTTGTTGATGGGCTCCTGTTCGATCGGCTCAAGAGTGGGTACTGGAAAACTTGTGCTCAGTCCCAGTGAGTGCTAGACTCAGGCACCAAGAGGTTAAACTGAAAATCTTTAAGGAAATAAACGTGGATGCCTGTGCATGGCTTGGTGAGGAATGATTGGGATGAATAATGGAGGCAGTTTAGGGGGTCTGAATTAGGTGTGGGAGGGTGAGGAGAGTGAAAAAGGAGAAGCGGGGAAGGGAATTATGAGGGAAAAATTCTCTAGCTACTAGCAGCTAACCATAGATCACTGGAATTCGTTCCTTATCAAATGTAAGCAGGAACCACGGAATGGAATATGGCTGAGTGGAATGCTTAATAAAGGCTTTCTCTCACTGCCCTTTCAATCTAAATAGTAAAGTAAAGATAAGCAGCAGCTTGCAGGGCTTTTACAAGGAGGCAAAAGAGTAGAAAGACAAGAGTCATCAGTGGAGGACTTGCCACTGAAGGCACAGCTTATTGTACTGTGTTTTTAAAAATTTCTTCATTCGTTTTTAGTCAAAACATTTTGTAAAAAGTATTTCTACTTGCTCTGGTATTCTTGTCCATCTGCCCACCTGAAGCGACCTCACACTGCTTCCGACTATTTTGCTGAGGGTTTAAATGCAAATAACCAAAATATTTCCACCGTTGCCCCTTCGGAGTTGCTGTTTTCACTTCTCTATAAACACGCCCGGCAACAAGGTATTTGGAGAGCTCCCCGAGTAACAGAAGTGTTTTGAATTTCTCTCGTGCAAATCTCTCAGTGGATGCTCCATAACCGCTAACTTAGGACTGTAAAGTTGAACATTAATGAGTTCGCTATAGATCTCCCTCCCCCATAAAAAATTCTTTTTGGTATGGTAATTTTGTTTACTTCTCCCGAGAGCCAGTCGTTACCGAAATGCATCACTAGAGGGCGGACTTTCACAGAAAATACGCCAGTCCCCTGCTCTGGCTGATCGCGTCTCCTCCCATTTGCAGGATGGAAGAAACAGGTTTTCTTCGGAGGCATTTTCAGTTCAAAAGCAAGTTCTAGAACTTTGGTTTATTATTAGCCTGTTCTCTTACTTGGGTGGAAGGGAAAAGAGAAAAACAGCTCTGTCTGCAACTGTTGTATTCCACCCCAATTCAGTGACAGCCTCAGAAACTGTTTCCAAAGATGATAGAAAAGAGCCTGATCGCGTAGGGATGTGAGAGCGCAGGCTCTGGCCTCTCTCAAATGACAGATCGTCTCACGTTACTCAAGAAACCACAAAAGATTCACACCCACCCTCGCCTCCCCCAGGCCTTGTCCTTTTGCAAGTGATTTGCAATCCCAGACAAGTATTATATAACGATGAAGCAGAAGCCTGGAGCTCTGGCTGGTTCTTTCTTTCTGAGAAAAGACATTTTAAAAAATCCTGTTATTACAGCACTATCTTAAATGCCTGTGGGATAAGCGTTTCTGAGAATGGTTAGAAATGTGAGGCAGTGGAATTGATCAGAATTTGCATCAGTGCTAAAAACTGTGACCATCTACAGTTGTCCAAGGGGGCAGTTTGAGTGAAAAGAAGCAGTTTGGTGGGGTGGGTGGCAAAGTTACCACCCAGTTGGGAAACCCTGGATCTAATCAGAGCTAACTAGCTAGCTGAGCCTCTTTTAGTTAATTACTTAACTTCTCTGGGCCTCAGGTCTGGGAGCCCATGATTAGATGATCTCAGAATTCTTTCCATTCTAACAAGTTTTTCTTCTTCCAAGAACAAAGGTAGATAACGTTGTTAATTTGACTCCTCCTGGAGAATATAGAAGATTTCATGATTAAATCAAGCATTTTGCAGGATATTATAATATTTCAAACTTTCTGAAGTACTCTATATTTCGTATTTATGAAAATAGCTCATTACTTAGCAATCATTTCTTTAGTGTTTTAACGGCAATCAACCCTGGGGCATTTTGGTCCAGGGAATGCTAGAAAAGCACTGTGATATGGCAAGGAAAAAAAAACTTTGGTTTGGACCCTGAATCTGCCTTTGTTATGTGCCCTTGAACAAGTTGTTTAACCAGCTGGACTCTGATCTTTTTCTTCTTTTGCTGGGAAGGGGGCAAAGTGATGAGAGGATGAAAAATGTTGGAAGGAAAGTTTGAGGGAAAATATGCAAATGGATGTAACACTAATTTGGAACACACAAGAAAGAGAATAAGATGGATTTTAATCCCCCCTACCTGCTTGGGCCAGCCTAGAGCCCTCTCTCCCAGACCTCACTATTATAATTTAACTGAGCCACTGTTCATTCCTCTGTGTGTTCGGTATCTAAAGCCTATAAAGCTTGGGGCACATAGGAATGGGTGCTCTGGAAGTGCCAGTGAACATACCCACAGGTTTTTGGTTTTTAAACTGCAAGAATCTCTTATGGTTATAATTGGAAATAATGGGTTAACCAGATGGTTGGGCACATAAAGAACCATCAACTGTAATAATATTTGTCATTACTACTAAAATGCCCAACTGATAAAATTATTTAGAGAGTTATTTAACCCCAAAAACTATGCAATACATAGCTCTCTTGGTTAGGTTTAAACTTATATACTTTAGAATTATAAAATCTTGAATGAAGAAATTTAAGGAAGGCCAACAGACTTCCCTGGTGGCTCAGATGGTAAAGAATTCGCCTGCAATGCGATAGACCTGGGTTCCATCCCTGGGTTGGGAAGATCCCCTGGAGGAGGGCATGGCAACCCACTCCAGTATCCTCGCCTGGAGAATCCCCATGGACAGAGGAGCCTGGTGAGCTACAGTCTGTGGGGTTGTAAAGAGTTGGACATGACTGAGCGACTTTCACAAGGGGGAGCAAGGAAGGGCTGGATTGGGAATTTGAGATTTAGCAAATGCAAACTATTATATATATGTATGAGTGAATCACTTTGCTGTACGCCAGAACCTAACACATTGCAAATCAGCTATACTCCAGTAAGATACATTAAAAAAAATAAATTTAAGGCAGGTGTTTTTTTTTTTTTTTTTCAGAAATGGGATTCTGTCTTTCAAAATGACCTCATCTTGGTCTCCAAAAGTTGGAATTTGGGAGCTATTAGAGTATCCAGTCTTTGCAGCCTAAGGAGACATGTGAGAGATCTTTTATTATGGAGGGTACTGATTTCCACAATGGAGGGTAGTGCTGGCGAGAAGACAGTCCTGGTGTGCAGTGGTGGAAGGGTCGCTTGGGGTCCCGCTGTTTCCCGTGGTAGCAGCCTTACAGTCATTCCTGTGACTCCTTGACAGTTCATATTGCTCAGCTAGAGATAGCAAAGAGAGCATTATTAAAGAAAGATGGTGAAAGGCAGTGCTGAGAAATCCCAGTTGCTAAGCTGAGTCCCGAGGCTGGTGTGTGAAGCAGTGTGTGTGTGCCCGGGGACTGGGGTTTCCTGTCTTTCCTCTCTGAGTTCCCAGGGCCAGCTGTGTGTATAGCAGACACTCCTGGTGCCCTGGCTGCACCTCTCAGCGCTCAACTCGACTTGCTGCAGGCTGCTTTCTATTGGATGTCTGTGACTCTGTGTCTGAGGTCTTTTTCTGATTGGGGAGTGTGCTCAGTCTGCACTCAGAGCAAGCTTCTACTGCCCCCAATGTAGCTCTCAACCAATAACAGACGTAGGAGTTGCTGGAGAACTTTCTCAGTGTCCTTACCTACTGGTTGGATGGACTCTGAGGTATGCTCTAGTGCTGTAGGCTGGCTTCCAGAGCTCCTCAGAGGATGCACGTTCTTTACTGGCTTTCTTCCCTCCCCTGTACCACTTCTTCCCTCCTCTTATGGTGTGTATAGAGGACTGGAACTCTAATCCTTGTTTCTGGGCCTGCTCTGGGAGAACCCAACCTAAGATATTAGACAGGCTTCTATTTCAAAATTTCTATGTGATTATCTGCATATACAGAACATGACTTATGGTAACATGTGAATTTAGGTCTGAGAGTGGGTCCTGCCACATAGATTTGTGACCTTGGGTCAAGTTTTTTAAATCCTCCCAGTTTTGATTTTTCTTATCTAAAAAAGGTGTAATAATACCTAGTTATTGGAGTGATGTGATGATTGAATGATTATATATATGAAGTACCTGGCACAGTGTCTGGCTCATAGTCTAAGCTTTTAAATAAGTATCATCAGTCATTGACTATTATTGTCCTTATTACCCTCCTAATGTACATAGGAGACCTCTTATATTGGCCGCAAAGGATATCTTCTGGGGCTACTAGGGCAATCAGAAGAGAAAAATGACTTGTAGCTTTTTCATTCCCGTGGCAGAACATAATTTCCTCAGTAGCATTAAGCTTCATTTTAAAAAAATGCTATATGAGCAGGAAGAATGGAGACACAAAAAAGAAATGCCAGTGAAAGCGATGTGTCCCAGTTGCGCCCTGAACATGATAGGTGTGCAAGTGGGAGCTAGAACAGTGAACAAAGCAGCATCTGAGGTGTTATTTTTAGAAGCTGGAGAAGCTGGAAAGAAGTAAGGGGGAAATATGCAGCATTTATGTAACATGTTTGCAAGTAGCTTGGAAAGGAAATTTTATATTTAATGGAGTTGTTAACAATTGGGATTGACAGCCTAAAATAGAAATAAGAACATTTAACAAACTTGTGAGTATTTTATTGGGTCTGCTGTAGAATATTAGGTTTGGAGCAGTTAGTTGTATGCAGTGATAGGTAATATACATGGCAATGAACATAACTTTGTTATTAAATTCATGTTTGATTATAAGACTCTTGCTAATGATTTTTCTCCATCCTATTGATTGAACCATATCTCTCTCTACATGACACCAGTCTTCCTTGCCGATTAGCTTATCTCTTCTTTGGCTTCCCTTAAATAAAACAGTGTTTTCAACTTCAGAGCTTTGGTTTGTGTTGCTTCCCCACTCAAGCATGCCCTTCTGCTTACTTTCCTCTGATAGGAGTTCTAGCTTTCTTCAAATTTCCTCTGCTTCTGGAAGCCCCAGAGACTCTTTGCTTTGACTTACAGGGCTAGAAAGAGAAATTGGGTCCACATCATGAAGGGCGTTGGAAGCCGGTGGAAGCCAATGTGCCTCTTAGGAAGGTATGAATAATGTGGCAGTGTGTGAATGACAGGCGCAGAGAGGAGCAGACTGGCCCAAGTCTGGAAGGCTACTGTGAAGGCGTAGGTGCAAGGAGGTTGGGATATAAACTGGGCCAAGTAGAGCCAAAGGGCAGAAGGATGACGCTTTTGTAGTAGACCTCTGGTGTACTAATTTTTAAAAAATCCTCTCACCTGTTAGGTATGGAGAATGGGAAGAAGACAGAGTAAAGGTTACTATGGAGGGGTTGAAGTTTCCACAGATTTGTGAAAGGGAGTGATAGAGGGCAAGGAATAGATGTGGAAGAGCTAAGAACTTTCTTTGAATATGCGCCGATTGCACATTCCATTGCAGCTCTGCCAGTGTGCAACCAGAGATGTGAGTTTGAATGTAACCCGGCAGGACCCTGTGGGCCTTCCTGGAACAGGCCCTTCCTCTGCTTCAGCTCCTTTCCGAAGTACCTAGATGACAGTATTTGATGCAAATTTTCTGAGTTGTTTTGCAAATGTGAAAATCCCCCATCAAATGGAAGATGTTAACTCCTTGATGAGCATGAGCGCATAGCCTCAGGCCTCCTGGAGCTTAAGGATTGATAATGTTAACCCCTGAGACATCACCCTCCTACCTCACCATCAGCCAATCAGAGAATTGTGCACAAGTTGATCATGTACCCTGCAGCCCCGCTCTGTCACCTGGGTTTTAAAAATACTTTGCTGACATTTCTGCAAAGAAGACAGACAGACTGCCAACAAACACATGAAAAGATGCTCAACATCACTCATTATTAGAAAAATGCAAATCAAAACTACAATGAGGTATCACCTCACACCTTTCAGAATGGCCGTCATCAAGGAATCTACAAACAATAAATGCTGGAAAGGATATGGAAAAAAGGGTACCCTCCTACACTGTTGGTGGGAATGTAAGTTGGTGTAGACACTAAGGAGAACAGTATGAAGGTTCCTCAAAAAACTAAAAAAAGAGCTACCATACCACCCATCAGTTCCATTCCTGGGGATATACCTGGAGAAAACTGTAATTCAAAAAGATGCATGTACCCCAATGTTCATTGCAGCATTATTTACAGTAGCCAAGACATGGAAGCAACCTAGATGTCCCTTAACAGAGGAATAAAGAAGATGTGGTGCACATATACAACGGAATATTATTCTGCCATAAAAGGGAATGAAATAGTGCTATTTGCAGAGACATGGATAGACCTAGAGACTGTTAGAGTGAAGTAAGTCAGAAAGAGAAAAAACAAATTATCATATAATATTGCTTATATGTGGAATCTAGAAAAATGGTACAGATTAACATTTGCAAAGCAGAAATAGAGATACAGGTATTGAGAACAAACTTCTGGATAATGAGGGGGGAAGTAGGGGTGGGATGAATTGGGAGGTTGGGGTTGATATACGTACACTACCAGTGAGAACAGGGGACGCTGTTCAATGCTCTGTGGTGACCTAACTGGGAAGGAAACCCACAATAGAGGGGGCATATGTATATGTATAAGTGATTCACTTCGCTATACAGCAGAAACTAACGCAACATTGGAAAGCAACTATAAATGACATTTTTAAAAAAATAAAAATATTTTGACTAAACCCTTCAGGGAGCTCAGAGTGTCTTAGAGCATGAACCACCTGTCTCTTTGCATGGCCCTGCTATAAACTTTCTCTGCTCCAAACTCTGATGTTTCAATTTGTTTGGCCTCATTGTGCATTGGGGACACAGACTTGTGCTAATGTGAACTCCCAGACAAGGACAGATGAAGTCTTGGAAAAAGACTAGCTAATGAAATATTGGAAAAGGGTAAGAAAAGAAGCTGTCTTCAGTAAAAGCAATAGGAAAATCCAGTATTTTAAAGGTTAATAAGGGAAGAGAAAACAGTAAGTGAGAATGAAATGTGAGAAGCAGAAGGGGAATCAGTGTGTAGACAGATGTTGAGAGAGGTGTTTCAAAAGGAAGGGCTGCTCAATAACGTGAAACCTGCAAAACCATCATGTGAGATGAGAACTGAGGAAAGTTGATTTGGTTTGATATGTTGGCAACCAAAAACAGTTGCTAGAGAGAGATAGGTATAAAAATGGGATTGCAGGAGGCTGAAGAGGCTGTGAGATGGGAGAAGGGGACAGAGTGGAGGTAAACAACCTCTACAAAGACTTCTGACAGTGAAGGGTCACAGCTGAACCAAAACTAGAAACTATGCATCAGGATCATTTCTATATGTTGAACCAGCTTCTATGGAGACCTCTGCTAAATGCTGATTTGGTCCTATTTTCTAAGTCTGCCAAAAGATCAAGAGAGAGGCTGGGGTGTGGCAAAGGTGGATCATTAACCCCCAGGGCCACGAGTCCTACCAGGTACTGTTACAATGAATTGTTTAAAAAGTAGAATGAGACGATGGAAAGGTGTCTCCTACTTTGTGTGAACCAAATTTCCTTTTGTTCCTTATCACAGCAGGGAAGAAAATATATTCATGCTCTAAATGCTCAATTGTGTAAGCAGGGATATAATTTGCATACACAGCCCAGGTAATGCTATAGAGAAAATTGTACCTGAAGTCTTAATGAGGAAATTTAAGCAGATGTGATGGAAGAATTAAAACTAATGTTAGCCTTTGCAGCCACTCAATTCCAGGCATAGCAATTTCTTCTTTATGCGTGTGAGGAGAATTTGATGACTAAATTAGAAGGAATAGGCAGCCTAGGTGTTAGGGTAGTGGTGAGGTCCTTGACTCTGTAAGAACTAATGATGAGAGGAAAAAAGCATGCACCTCTTTGCATAAATTACATTTTAGAGGAAATATTGGTTTTCCAATTTAATTTGGTTAACAGTTTTGGAGTGCTTGTGATGTCACAGGCACCATGCTCTCTCCACTGAGGGCATGAAGAAGAATGAGATAAATTTCTATTCTAAAATGGCTAGATCTCTGCCCAAGATGACTAGCAGCTAATCAAGTCAAATCTAGCTTATAAAAAAATATTGGAATAAACTACAGTTAAAGCTTATTTTAAAAAGAAACTGAATCTGGACACTGATCATCAATGGATACATCAAAAAGAGATGCAACTAGATATTATATGCCTCCTTGTAAAAGTGCAAAATACCGTATATAAAGTTTTTCTTGTTAAAATACCAAACTAGAATCTGATCAAACTTCTAGACTAAGCTATCAATTTATAGGGAACAGAGGATCATATTAAATGATACCATAGGGATGCAATTAGCAAAATCCAGACTGTCAGGCTTTAAGGGCAAGGAACAAGCTTTTCTCAATGGCCAAACTGCATTGGAAAATGAGAGAGAGTGAGAGAGAGGGCGCTTTCAAATGTAAAGATTGAGAGAGTCTTAAGAGACATCTACTAATTTACTAACTGCAAAATTTGGGCCTTATTTTGATTCTAACACAAAGTGTAAAGAGTATGAGATTAAGGGAATTTGAACACTTATTGGATATTTAATGTTATTAAGGAGTAATTATTAACTTTTTGGTGGGAATGATAATAATATGGTTATGCCTTAAAACAAGAATCACTGTTTAGAGTCACCTGCTGAAATACCTAAGGTTAAAATGATTTGAGATCTAGGATTTGTTTCAAAATAAGCTAAAAGGAGGGGGGAAGTGGAGAGGAGCATGTAAGAAATGCACTTGGCCATGAGTTGCTAACTTTTTCAACTAGGTTATGGGTACAAGGGGAGTCCCTTTTAACTTTATTTTAAAATTTCCATGATAGAAAGTTCTAAAAAGCTGGCAAAAATAGGTCTAGCATCATTCAAGATGATTAAGAATTTAAATCAGATGTTCTTTTTTCCCAACCTGTGTACTAGTTATAGAGCTACTGTGTGGCAGGTACAAGGCAGTTTTGTTCACTTGGGATGGGAAGAATAACAAATTTAGCTGCATTTCCCATGGCTTGAATTGAGACATCCCTGGCATGCTTTTATCTGTTTTTCCTTTCATCTTGAAGATGTTACTTCAGATGGTGATGTGAGTCTTGGCATTGAGTGGGCTGAGAGGAGTGTTACTGTGTGGCAAAACAAACTCAGAAACAAGGAGTATGGGGAAAAAATGGGGATGCTCTGCCCTCACATTCCCTAAGTTTCTTCCTCCCTCCCCCCATTTTCCTGGGTGAACATTAGATACTTTAAATGCAGTGAGAAGGGGTACTCCAGTCACTTAAGCTTGGGTTGAAGATGTTTATAAAATAGAATTGAAATCATCATCATCTCATCATTTTTTAAATGATTTCCCACATGCACATAAAAATAAAATTCCTGCATTTTACAGGCACAGGTGAATTTGCCCTTTGTGACTCCTATATGAATGTATTATTATATTATAGTTGTTATTGTACATCTTACAGACTTGAAGAAGAAGATAAGTGTTCTGTGCAGTACTGGGCAGTCAGTGGCAGGGTCAGGTTTCTAACTCAAAAGGTTTTGCTCTTCACTTCAACCTCATATGCCTCTTAGCCTTTCCTTTCTAGATTTTAGGAGTTCTGATGAGATGCAACAGATTTAGAAGGGTATCCTTTTTCTAACTTTTCTGCTTTTCATAATTTGTAAGTTCTTCACATGCTGTTTCATTAGGAACTCTGGCTCTTTGAAAAGAAGTCTCCAGAAGTTCTGTATAAGTGCTTAGCCATTGTGCACACATAGCTCACACTTTAGATGTGGATTTTCCAAAATTATCTTGGGGCCATGATAGGCTCACTGCTCAGGAGAAACATAAGTTTGGCCCGCTCACAGTGTCCAGGCTCTGGAAATCTGTCTGTATCTCACTGAGTACAGAATTAGCAAGACATAGAGTACTTCCCTTGTGGAAAACTGTCTCCCATAATCTGCACTTCAATCTGTGATGTATTCTGCACACTTTGGCTTATAGAATGAATTTAACATGTTATCATCACAGTATCTTGTCTAAAAATGCAACTGCAGAAGATGATAGGGTTTAGAATATAAGCTTTGGAATCAGAAAGATCTAGTTAATACATACAATGTAATAGGTCTATGGCTTTGGACAAATTACTTAATTTTTCTGAAGTTAAATAAAATGGAGATAGTAATTTAGTGCATTACTTTTGCAAGAATTACAGGGTATGGCATGGTGCCTAACACGTGGGTGTAAGTGTTATTCTCTACTATTATTTTTGTTATTTCTTTCGTATCTAGCCAATGACTTTAAGGTTGAGAAGGGTGTCTATGCAAAGAGCCAAATATACAGATGTTAGTTCTAGAGATGGGGGAGAGTTTGGGGAAGTGGAGAGGGTAAAGACAAATTTAAGTGAAAAGTTAATTTTTTTAAAAAAGTGTGGTTCAGTAACATTGTGGATTCTGATTTAGCCAGGGAGAACAAACTCAGAGGTGAAGTTCTCTCCAGGAAAGTAGGAATTGCCACCCATTTGAGTCTTTATAAAGTCTGATTAATTTTGTTTGAATGAAAAGTACCATTTGGGGAGGAACATTAAAACAACCTGAATCAATATTAATTTGGGAAGTTTATACAGGTCTCTTTATAGATTAGGTAAAATGAAAGAAAAGAAATATAACAGATTTAGTAATTATAACTGGGATCATGACTCCACTGTATCATTTGATATTGTAAACAAATCTTTTAGTCATTGCTTTATAGAGAAATATATTAAGATGCTCCATTGAAGAGATGGTGATTATAATACACATAGCATAAACAAATTTTTTTAAAAGTGTGCAAAGGAATGTTTTAATTTCAGATAGAGTTCCTAACACTTTCATCATTTCTGAAATCAAAAGATGTTGTATGTCAACAGCTCAGAATGAATTGAAGCTGATACTGTTAAAAGTAACTATAGTGACCAAGAAGATACTGAGTCATAGCTATAGAAACCTGTCCAAGATGAATAAAATGTTTCCTGACCCATGACTTTGGAAAAAAGCACTATTTTAACAATACACGGCTTTATTTAATTTGTGATATTATACATATGTGTGAAAATTTAAAAGTACAATATTATAGTAAGTTAGTGCAGCCACAGTTGAAAACAGTATGGAGGTTCCTCAGGAAACTACAAATACAGATACCATATGATCCAGCAATCCCACTTCTGGGCATATACCCAGACAAAAGTATAATTTGAAAATATGCATGCACCCCTATGTTCATAGTAACACTATTCACAACAGCCAAGGTATGGAAACAATTTAAATATCCACTGATGGGTGAATAGATAAAGAAGATGTGGCACACATTTACAATGGAATACTACTCAATCACAGAAAAGAGCAAAATAATGCCATTTGCAGCAACATGGATGGACCTAAAAACAGTAAGTCAGGAAAAGAAAGACAAGAAAGACAAGGAAAGACAAGGATTCTTTACCAACTGAGCTATGAGGGAAGCTCCTTTAAAAAAAGAAGAGTACATATACATATAATATATGTGTATATTCTATATATAACTGAATCATTTTGCTATACAGCAGAAATTAATGCAACACTAACTTATTTTATTTAATCAATAAAAATATTGATTAAAAAGTACAATATTATAAGTAGACATTTGACTACTTAATCTATGGCTCTACCAGTTTATTATTTATACTGGCTCCAATTTTGGTGGGGAGCAGAATTTTCTCTCTGATATATTAAGGGGAAAACAAGAAGGAAAACATTAGACTGGTTGAGATGTGTTTCCAGATAGAATTTATACTTCTATCTGATCTCTATGTTAAAGGATATGTACATTTGTTCATTTGCTTTAGGAAAAACTAAGACAACTTATTTTGAAATGGAGAAGGTTGAGTATGTGCTTGTGTCTCATACAATACAAGACTGGGTATGGGGGTAAGGAGGGGAATTGTGCTTCTGGGGTCAGACTTGAGTCCTCACAGCTCTAGGGTGTTCTCTTTGAAGGAAGAGATCTTTCAGCTATCTTGAGCTAGATCTTTGTGCTACCTTGGCTCAGCTGGTAAAGAATCTGCCTGCAATGCGGGAGACCTGGGTCCGATCCCTGGGTTGGGAAGATCCCCTGGAGGAGGGAAAGGCTACCCACTCCAGTATTCTGGCCTGGAGAATTCCATGGACTGTATAGTCCTTGGGGTCACAATGAGTCGGACACAACTGAACGACTTTCACATCTGGAGACTGTACCTTAAATCCCTGTTAGCTTCTGCTCAAAGCCATGCTCTATCCTACTGGTGTGTTGTCAATAGCTGTCCTGTGGAAAATATGTTGGCAAGGATGTGGGGTGGCCAAACATTCATAAACTGTTGGAGGTAGGGTCAAATGGCACAACTGCTTTGGAAATCAGTTGGGTGATATCTGCTAAAGCTGAGCATATGCCCACCCTATAAGCCAGCAACCCCACACATGGGTATAGTCCCAACAGAAGGATACACGTGTTCACCAAAAGTCATGAACTTAAATGTTCGTAATACCACTCATCATATCCAGATGCCCATCAACTGGGAAATGGATAAATACACTTTGTAATATATACCAAAGGGAATACTCTACAGCAATGAGAATGAACTGCAACTCTGCACAACATATGTGTAACTCTTTCAAACAATGTTGAGTGAAAAAAGCCAGGCACAAAAGAATACAAAGCACATAATTCCATTTATATCAAGACAGGCAAAACAATCTATGGTTATATGAGTCAAGATAAGATTACCCTTGGAGAAGAATACTGACTGACTGGAAAAGGGGCCAAGGAGGGTCTTCCAGGATGCTGGTAATGCTCGTATTCTTGATCTGGGTTGGTTACCTGGTGTGTTCAATTTATACAAATTCTTGGAGCTATATACTTAGGGTATGTGAACTTTTCTGTGTATATATTAGATTTCAACAAATGTCTTAAAGAAAGGTAATGTTTTCACATTCTGCAAACTGGGCACTGAGCATCTGGCGATATTAATGCTGCTGCAACCTAAATCTTGTGTTCTAATTTTGTAAACTGTTTTTGTTTTCATGTGTTTATGTCTTGTTTCTCTAATTAAATTTTAAGCTCTTTGATGGGGATGCCTGTGTCTTGTTTTTCTTTGTATTCCCGCAGCAGACAAACAGTGTGCATGCTCATTAAATACTTGTTCATTTATCAGGAGGAAAAGCAGTCTTGCCTAGCTACCTCGTGGAAGGGTATGGTTTTCATGTCCAATTGTAGCAGAATCTTTTAATAATTATGTTCACTAATTTAAGACAGTCTTAGAATAGAGTGGCTATTTTGAGCTCTTAACCTTGTGTTTTAGACAATCTGATGTGCCAAATGCTTTGACTAAAATCTCCTGAGATAAAGTGCCAGCTTTGGAATAGATTTTCTGAGAAGCCAACTTTGAGTGCTGGCAGAAAATGGAGTGGCTGGCTGCCAGCTGTGGGTGGGAAAACTTGCTTTGAACTTTGCTTGACTATCTCGTTAACTTACTGTGCCATGGGTGAATTCTCTCTGGCTCTTCGGGGTCTGGAGAGATAGAGGAAGAAGCACATAGAGAGAACACACAGCAACTCCAGGGCCTCAGTCACAGCGGGAAATGGTGCTGGCTTAAGACACTGTTAGTGAAATGAGTCAGCATGTCAGCTCAGCCAGAGGACAAAATCTCCACAAGTTAGCTATAACTGCAGCGAAAATCCATCCTAAACTGAGAGCAAGCACTCATCTTCCTCCTTAAAGTAAAAACAGCCCTTGGTGGAAAATTTTACATCATAAATAATGCACATTGTAATACTTCAAAACTGTGGGGACCTATAGGTAAGAATTGTTTGAAATCTTTTTTGTTTTTTTTGACTTGGCTCTGAAAATAAAACGGTTGATTCTTTTTAAAGTGACATGTGGAAGAATCCTTTCAGACCCTAGGTTACTAAACACTTACACTGAAAAAAAAATGCAGACAAAAACATATTTTTCTGAAACCAGTAATTTAACTGATTCCAATTTGGGGTGCTATTGTGATTCCCTGGTATAATATTTTTCCACTTGGAAACTCAAGAGTTAATTCTGGCTGCTTTTGCGGTCGGCTTATAAGAGCAGCAGGAAGAAAAAGAATGGTATCCCCAGTGTTTCTGTAGGATGCTACATCGATTTCTTAGTTTCATGTACATTGCTTTTGGGGGTTTGGTACTTCCCTCACAATTTACTATTCCCTTTCCCTTTCTTGAAAGCACACACATGCACCCCCTTGAAGGCAGAATTAATCTCAGCAAGAATTCTGTGAAAGGTGGACTTCCTTTATTTGGGATCTGAGAGGAATTTGTAGAGAGCCAAAGTCTTGAACAGGAGTCTGGATAATTCTGGAAGCCATTAGAAGAAACCAGAGAAGCCCTACAAGTGTAGTGAGAGCTCATATGCAAGTGTGAGCAGTTAATTGACATTGTCTTTTCATTTCCTTTCTCTTCTTTCACACCCAGAAAGTGCCAAGGCATCAAAGTTGATTGACGGTAACTGGTCCTTCAATCAGAAAAAAGGGAAATTTCAGCTGATTTGGAAACATTTCTGATCTTACATTGATTTATTCTTTTTAGGGAAAGTATGAGAGTTTTTCACTGTTTCTTGACTCTTTCCTGAAACTTCCAAAGCTTACCAGACTTGTGTCTAAATGTAGAGCTTTGTATTTTATTGTTAGTCTGAATCACATATTTAAAGAGCTCTCAGATGCCAGGGACAACTTTTTTTTTTTCTTTCTCACAAGTCAAGGCTCATTAGATAAACCATTTTTTTCTTAGCCTAATGGATAGTGCTAACCTGGAAATTAATTTTATGGGCTAAAAGATAACAATGGGTTTATTGACCCTAGACTTACTGTTCTGCATTTATTTGTAAGTTGAATTTTCAATTATTATCTGAAAACAATAAAGAGACTACGACTAAAAAAAAAAAAAAGAGCTAGAATGTTGAAAGCCATCTTTCAAGATGGCTTATTGTCATCTCTGTAGTCCCAAATGCTTATGAATGAGGTGATTGTGTGTTCTGAATAGTTGAATAAATAATTCAGTGATGAATAGTTATTTAAAGAGCATTGTATAGATAAAGCAAAAACAAGACAAATTTACCAGTTTAGACAACTAGGACTCTGAATAATCGGGAGTTAGTAATTAATTTCTGGTTTTGTGGGTCTCAATGCAGGTGATCTCATGTACAGATGTGAGAGTTGGACCATAAAGAAGGCTGAGCACCAAAGAATTGATGCTTTAGAATTGTGGTTCTGTAGAAGATGTTTGAGAGTCCCTTGGAATGCAAGGAGATCAAACCAGTCAATCAACTCTGAATATTCATTGGAAGGACTGATGCTGAAACTGAAGCTCCAATACTGTGGCCACCTGATGCAAAGAGCCAACTCATTGGAAAAGACCCTGATGTTGGGAAAGATTGAGGGCAGGAGGAGAAGGTGACGACAGAGGTTGAGATGGTTGGATGGCATCACCAACTCAATGGACATGAGTTTGAGCAAACTCTGGGAGATAGTGAAGGACAAGGAAGCCTGATGTGCTGCTGTCCATGGGGTTGCGAAGAGTTGGACATGACTTAGCCACTGAACAACAATAACAATGTAGGTGAAAAACTGAGATGAGAGCATACGTTTTAAGGTGGAGGTGGTGGCAGGTTTTTCTTTATGTACAAGAGCTTTTGAGGTGGGGTGTGGGACAGAGGGCTTCTGTAATTATCAGGGTAAGGGACTGAGAGCCACAAGATATCTACTGCACATTTCATGAAAGCCTGTATGGAACAGTCCAGAATCTACTGGTACTATGTCTGCTTTCAACTTCCTCCCCCGTATCATCTATTCACCTCCAGTTCCCTTGAATATTCTGCCTCTGTTTTTGTTTCCTACCATACTTTTCTTCTAGAGTCCCCTCTCTTTCTCTTAGTCCTTGTCTCTTTGCAAGCTTATCTGCCTCACACCCATCATCCTCATTGAGTATTCAAGCATGTAGCAGCTTCAGAACCACTTAAATATTTTGACCATCTGGTTTCCTTGATTATGAAGTCAGATGCCACAGAGATGTCTCTTAAAATAACTACTACATTATATGAGTTGGTCATGCTACCTTTAAGATTTACATGAGACTGAAATCCATTTCCTGCCATGAAGATGTTGGAAGCAGGCAATCCACATGGTCCCAGGGGGTTTTAGGACTGCTATGGACCAGTGAATGTCACATATTTGTTATTCTACCTCATTCTGAATGGGAATGCCTATTATGGTTACCCTGTCTCATCCCACCTATTTCTACACATGTTATAGCAGGGATCAGCCAACTTTTCCATAAAGGGCCAGATAGTGAATGTGTCAGGCTTTGTGGGCCTCATGTTCTTTGCAGCAACAACTCAATTGTCCATGGTAGCATGAAAGCAGCCATAGAAAATTTTAATGGGTGTGGTTGTATTCCAGTAAAACCTTACAAAATACTGGCTGGATTTGTCCTGCAGGCTGTAGTTGCTGCTTCCACATACATTATCCCTTTCATTGTGAGACTCCTGTTATCAAGAATTTGTCACTTTAAACCTCTATATCACTTGGCTTTTATTTTACAATTTGTTTTTTCTTATCCTTTCCTATTGTTTTATGGCAAAGCACTCCAATCAGATTTCTAGCATAGTAATGTGGTGTTTGGCAGGGTCCATTCTGCTACATACGTATCCTAGCTATTAAGATCTTTATTGCTATGATTATATTTTTGATACTTAACATTTTCACTTGATTCTTTTAAAATCATTCTTTTACTGCTTCATGATTCAAATAACCTTCCTTATCTCTTTGAGGGTATTTAATATGCCATCTGTTCCAGTAACTCTGTTTCATGTGGTATGCATTATTTAATTTGCTTTTTTGGTAGATGTTGTATTACTCAGAGATAAAATTCTTTTGGCTAGCATGGTCCTGTTCCTTGGGTACCAGCTACTCTCTCTAGTAATGTAATTTTGGAATGGATGAATTTCAGGCTGTAGTTGTTTATATCCTGCATGATGATTTTTAAGGAGAGACAAGTAGATTAATCCAAGTCTGGAATACCTCAGAAACCACAGAACCACCTTCATTTGCTGCTATGCCACAGGCAACTCTTCTAATCCTTCTAAATCATTTCTATAAACATTTGAAGAAGGCACATTGTGAGGTGGTGGTCTCCTTAAATTGTAATCTATCAGCTCTGGGAATTCAGACAGTAACAGGGGAGAAGTGACTGCCTGTGTGGCCCAGGACAAACTATATCTCTTTATCAACTCCTTCTGCAAGGATGCTTCGTGCTACCTTGAGAGAACCTTTCTAACACTGGCATTCTAGGCTATCTCTCCCTTTTCTATGTGAAGGGACATGATCATGTTGAGAGAATGTGGGGAAAGGGTAAGAGGAGAACTGAAAGGCTCTCCCTTCATCTATCTAATTCCTGCTGTATTTGTCTGTCCACTGCCCCAGACTGCCACTATCCCTAGAGGCACAAATTCATGACTTCCTATGGCTTCCCAAAAGTCTGAAGAGTTTTTTATTCATTGTTGTTAATTCCTTGGTTCCCTCTTTTCCTCTCACTTGTGAAGTTTCTCCATGGTTGATTTTGAGAGAGGGGAGCTAGCAACCTCTGTTAGTTCTCCACCTTGGAATCAAAAACTCCATGAAGCTATCTTTTATATTCATCTTAAGACTTTCTTGAGGTGGGAGGGGGGATCGGGATGGGGAATACGTGTAAATCTATTGCTGATTCATGTCAATGTATGACAAAACCCACTGAATAAATAAATAAATAAAAAATGTAATTGGAAAAAAAAAAAAAAAAGACTTTCTTGGCCAAATAATTAAGGGTTGTGTGACAGTTACACTGATTTACATCGGTAAGCAGGAAAGGAGAAATAGGAAAAAAGAAAAGAAAGACAATAAATGGCTAACATAAAATATGAGCAGAAGTATTAATATGAGTAACTAATAAATTTAAATGTTCTAAACTCACTGTTAAAAGCCAGAGAACATTAAATTGAGTTTAAAAATAAGATTAAACAATATAAAATCTACCTACAACAAATGAAACAAAAGAATACAGAAAGATGGAAAGTAAAAAGAATGAAAAGATGTAACAAACAGATAAAAGCCAACAGAATCTGGGATAGCATCTTAATATCTGATAAAATAGAATTAAACCAAAAATATAAGGGATAAACAGGTCTTTGTATACAAGCAAAAGTTATAATAGAATCAGAAGGAAAAAGGAATCATGAATATGTATGTATCTAACAATGTAACTTCAAAATATATAAAGCAATTATTCATAATATGGGGAAGATGAATTCTTCAACAATAACTTATTTAGATGTTTAAATCCACCTCTTTATAAGACTGACAGATCAAGAAATCAAAAACAAACTGAGACGTGGGAGATCTAAATGTATGAATTAATAATTGTTAGTCATTAGATATTAATTAAATGCAAATCAACACATTCTTTTTGAGTATATTTTCAAAAATTGATGATGCAATAGGCCATAAAGGAAGTCTCAATAAATTCCAAAGTATCAATATTAAAAAGCTATGGTCTCCTACAGTAATATAATAAAATGAGAACATAAAATTAAAGAATTGCTAAAAATTCCTGTGAGATTAGAAACTGAATAGTCTGCTAAAACCCCCTTTGATTAAGAAGTAAAGTATTAAAATGAAATTCAAGTGAATTACAATTAAAACATTACTTGTCAAATTTTGTGGGACACAGAGCAACGTCCTCACATAGAGGTAAATTTATAACTTTTAACACATTTACCAAGAAACAAGAAATGTTGAAATGAGCTCCTTTCAAGTCAAGGAGTTTTAAAACTATGAATAAAATAGGGACTAAAAATAATAAATGAGCATAATGAATAACTCTAAGTAATTAAATTTGAAAACCTAGATGACTAGATTCTTTTCTGGAAAAAAAAATCTAAATGCTAAAATATACCTAAGAAGCTGATGAAAAAGGACAGGAAGCATCAAAAAAATTCATGACAATTAAAAACTCCTTTTTACTTTCCAGGACCATATGTTTTTACAGGTAATTTCTACTAAATCTTAAATGAATAGTTTTTACCTTAGATAAGTTGTTCTGGAAGATAGAAAATAAGTCTATTTTATGTTGTTAGACTAATGAACTCTGGTTTCCAAAACTGGACATGGACAATATAGAAAAAGAAATATTATTTATAGATCTCTCAGGTATGAATGTAGATGCCAAAATTGTAATGGAGGAAAAGAATATTATTCTCTCAATTGATGTAGAAAATGCATTTAATGAATCAAAACCTTTTTATGATTAAATCTTCACAAACTAGGAATAAAAAAAAATTCTTTATTATGGGAAAGATTATACATCAAATTTCTAGAGCAAATATTATATTTAATTGAGAAATCTTGGAGAAATTTTTATTATCAGGAATGAGGCAAGAATACCTCTATCATGACTGCTGTTGAATATAGTACTGGGACGTACAAAGTTATAAGAAAGAAAAACAAACTAAGTTTATAAAAATTGGAAGGCAAGCAATAAAGCTATCATTATCTGTTCAGTTCAGTTCAGTTCAGTTGCTCAGTTGTGTCCGACTCTTTGTGACCCCATGAATTGCAGCATGCCAGGCCTCCCTGTCCATCACAAACTCATTATCTGTAGATGATATCAAATCTACCTAGAAAAGCTAATAAAATCAAGAAACAAGCTGGGCAAACACAAGATCAACTTATGAAATTAATAGCATTTGTGTACAGTAGCAACAAGGGCCTAGAAATGATGGTTTTAAAAAAGATACCACTTATAATAGCAAAGTGAAAGTGAAAGTCACTCAGTCGTGTCTGACTCTTTGCGACTCCATGGACTATATACAGTCCATGGAATTCTTCAGGCCAGAATACTGGAGTGGGTTGCCATCCTCTTCTCCAGAGGGATCTTCCCAACCCGGGGATTGAACCCAGGTCTCCCTCATTGCAGGGAGATTCTTTACCATCTGAGCCACCAGGGAAGCCCTATAATAGCAAAGGAAGAAGAAAGAAAGAAAGCAAAAAAGCAAAAACAAAACTCAAAAATAAAATACAAAAAATATGCAACCAACCAACCAAAAAATAAATACCTACAAAGTTGCTGTTGACAAATTATGACTTTTGGGATAATCCAGCCAACAACCTGTTTTTGTAAATAATTTTTTTTTGAAGCACAGATACAACAGTCTATGTCTGCTTTCATGGAACAATGACAGAGCTGAGTTTGAACAGAAACTGTATGACCTGCAAAGCCTAACATATTTATTATCTGTCCCTTTACAGAAAAAAAATTTTTCTGATTTCTGCTCTAACGCATACAGGAACGAACATAAACTCAAATATACAACACCTATGTGGGAAAAAGTTTTAAAGTTCTATTAAAGGATAGAAAAGAAGATCAGAATAAATGAGGAGACATTTCATGATCTTAGATTGAATGACTAGATTTTATTAAAATATTCTGTCACCTCCAAGTTAATTGAAATCAATTTTTTAATTGATGTGAAATAATTGTTTGTATTCATTACTACTAGATGTAACTCAAATCCAGAATTAATCTGGATTTTTGAGGCACTCAAAAACTTTATTTTAAATTTACTATGGAAGAATAACCTTCTGCTAATACCTAAATCAATTTTTAAAAGGAAGAACTAAGAGGGGATTTATCTATTCAGATATTAAGATATAGCACAAAGCCACAACAAGAAAAACATATCTGGTACTGGTGTAAGAACAAACAGATCAATGGAATGGAACAGAGAACTCAGAGACAGACCTTGTATATATGAGAATTTAATATGTGATCAAAGCAGCACTAGAAATCAATGTGAAAGGATGGATTGTTTAGCAGATGGTATTGAGTAAACTAACTCACTTTATGGAGAAAAAGAAAACTGGGATTCTACTTAATAACTGTGTTCAAAAGTGGTTTCCAGATGCATGAAAGAATTAAATGTGAAAGATGAAGTTCTAAAATTAATAGAAGATAATGCTGGATATTTGTTTGTGGCCAAAGGGAATGAGACTCTTAAATAAAGCTCCAAAGCAAAGAAAAAGAAAAGAAAAAAGAAAAAGAGGAACTTGACTATGTAAAAATTAAGGGTGGTGGTAATTTAGTTGCTAAGTCATGTCCAACTCTTATGATCCCCTGGACCAGGCTCGTGTGTCTATGGGATTTCTCAGGCTGGAGTGGGTTGCCATTTCCTTCTTCAGGGGATTTTCCCAATCCAGGGATTGAACCTGGGTCTCCTGCATTGCAGGCAGATTCTTTACCAACTGAGCCACCTGGGAAGCTGCATAATTCCTCTCCAATAAAGAAAATATGGACAAAGTAAGCAGTCAGATGATAAACTGGGAGAAAATACTTCCAATGTCTAACAAGAAACTCCATCAAATAAATAAGAAAATGATACTCTAGTAGAAAAATGAAAAAAAGAAAAAGAAGTAGCAATTCATAGAAGAAGAAAGCAAATGACTACATCAAGTATATGAAGATATGCTCTAAATCTTTAGTAATCAGAGAAATGCAAAATAAAACAAGGGATATCATTTTGCTCTTATCAGGCTGGCAAACATCTGAAGGGTGGGAACACTAACTAAGCCTGTGGGGAAACAGGAATCATCATACATTGCTGGAGGGATTGTGGGGGTGGAGACTATTGCAACCATTCTAGAGAGCAATATGGCATGTTTTAGCCAAATTAAGAACATCTGTACATTATAACCCAGAAATTTCACTTTTGGTTATATATCTCAGAGAATTCTCCTAGAGGTCTGTAAGGTGGCCATATTCAAAGATGCTCATCACATATTATGGCTTCCCAGGTGGCTCAGTGGCAAAGAAACCACCTGCCAATGCAGATGTGGGTATGATCCCTGGGTGGGGAAGATGCCCTCGAGGAGGAAATGGCAAATCTACTGCAGTATTCTTGCCTGGGAAATCCCATGGATAGAGGAGTCTGGTGGGTTGCAGTCCACGGGGTCACAAAGAGTCAGACATGACTGAGCAACTGAGCACACACACACATCACATGTTATGTGTAGTAGTGGGAAGTAGGGGCAATCCAGATGTGTACCTCTGGCACTCAATATGCCAGCAAAGCTGGAAAACTCAGCAGTGGCCACAGACTGGAAAAGGTCAGTTTTCATTCCAATCCCAAAGAAAGGCAATGCCAAAGAATCTTCAAACTACCACACAATTGCACTCATCTCACATACTAACAAAGTAATGCTCAAATTTCTCCAAGCCAGGTTTCAATAGTACGTGAACTGTGAACTTTCAGATGTTCAACCTGGATTTAGAAAAGGCAGAGGAACCAGATATCAAATTGCCAACATCCCCTGGATCATTGAAAAAACAAGAGAGTTCCAGAAAAACATCTACTTTTGCTTTATTGACTACACCGAAGCCTTTGACTGTGTGGATCACAATAAACTGTGGAAAATTCTTAAAGAGATGGGAATACCAGAGCACGTGACCTGCTGCCTGAGAAACCTGTATGCAGGTCAGGAAGCAACAGTTAGAACTGGAGATGGAACAACAGACTGGTTCCAAATTGGGAAACAAGTACATCAAGGCTGTATGTTGTCACTCTACTTATTTAACTTATATGCAGAGTACATCATGTGAAATGCCAGGCTGGCTGAAGTACAAGCTGGAATCAAGATTGCCAGGAGAAATATCAGTAACCTCAGATATGCAGATGACACCACCCTTATGGCAGAAAGCGAAGAAGAACTAAAGAACCTCTTGATGAAAGTGAAAGAAGAAATGGAAAAAGTTGGCTTAAAGCTCAACATTCAGAAAACTAAGATCATGGCATCTGGTCCCATCACTTTATGGCAAATAAATGGGGAAACAATGAGAGATTTTATTGTTTTGGGTTTCAAAATCACTGCAGATGGTGACTGCTACCATGAAATTAAAAGACACTTGCTCCTTGGAAGAAAAGCTATGACCAACCTAGACAGCATATTAAAAAGCAGAGACATTACTTTGCCAACAAAGATCCGTCTCGTCAAAGCTATGGTTTTTCCAGTAGTCAGGTATAGATATGAGAGTTGGACTATACAGAAAGCTGAGTGCCAAAGAATTGATGCTTTTGAACTGTGGTGTTGGAGAAGACTCTGGAGAGTCCCTTGGATTGCAAGGAGATCCAACCAGTCCATCCTAAAGGAGATCAGTCCTGAATATTCATTGGAATTGAATATTCATTCATTGGAATTGAATATTCATTCATTCATTCATTCATTCAGCTTCACTGATGCTGAAGCTGAAACTCCAATACTTTGACCACCTGACACAAAGAACTGACTCATTTGAAAAGACCCTGATGCTGGGCAAGATTGAAGACAGGAGGAGAAGGAGACAACAGAGGATGAGATGGTTGGATGGCATCACCGACTCAATAGACAAGAGTTTGAGCAAGCTCTAGGAGTTGGTGATGGACAGGAAGGCCTGGCATGCTGCAGTCCATGGGGTTGAAAACAGTCGTACATGACTGAGCGACTGAACTGACTGACCACTGAAGAAATGAGTTAAGAAAATGTCAAGGGTGCAACTCATGGAATTCTGTGTCATAATTGGAAGCATCTGACCACTTATACACAGTCACATGGATATCTTTAAAACATAGTGCTGAATGGGTAAAAATTAAGCAGGGTATGTAAAAGAGAGTGAAGAATGAAGCTAAATAAATAAAATACAATAGAAAATTCCTTGGCGGTCCAGTTGTTAAGACTCCATGCTTTCACTGCCATGGGCCCAGAGTTCAGTCCCTGGTTGGGGAACTAAGATCCCACAAGCTGCACAGTGTGGCCAAATAAATAAAAAAATGAATAAAATAAAAAAATATACTAGAGCTGGACCTTTCATGGACCAACAGTGACAGACGAACAGAGGAATAAAATGAACTCAATCTCCCCCCAGCCATTATCCTTAGCTGAATGCCCACTGCCAACTGCTCTTGGGCCCACTGCCTCTAACTTTGTGGTTATACTGAACTTTTACTGGGAAAAGTCTCCTTGAAAAATCTTCCCTTTTTCCTGTACTGTAAAAGGTTAGGATTTCCTCTGCTTCCCAGCTTTTTGGGTATGACTGTCAGTCTGATCCAATTGAATTTATAACTGCCAGGTATTTCTTTCTTTTCTGATCTATTGCTGACACCCATCACAGACTCCCAATAGACTGTGGAATGATTATTTTTATATTTCTTCTTCAATGGTTTTTGTAAGAAGGAGAGGTAAAATATCTGTGTTCACTCAATTATCTTGAATCAGAAGTCTAAAAGATTTATTATTTACTTTTTAATTTTGTGCTTCAACACTCCTAATCTAAATTTCAAACCTAGGGTTGTTGAAATAGCTTTCTTAAATATTTTAAGCTTGGCTTCTGAGAAAATTGCTTTAAACTCAGAACTCCAACAAGTTTAGACAGATCCACTATTTGTGGGTTTTTAATATGCCATCACGCTCAACATCCTGGGTGCAAATTTGAGAACATGGAGCTATCTTAAAATTGCTTTAGCACTTGAGGTGAAATTAAATTCATAAATCAATAAAGAAAAGAAAGCAAAAATGCATAAAAGCAGTGATTTATTTATGCATTAAATGCTAATATTGACACCTCTTATACTTCTTTAAATTCCAAGAATGTCCTAAACTTGTTGATTATTTTAATCTTATTGCTACTGTGCTTGGAAATGTAATTCTTGAAATTAACTTTTAAAATTAAAATATAACATTTTAAAAAGTGCACAAATCATAAGTACACAGCTTGATGAATTTTCAGAGTAAACAGATCCATGTGTAATCACCAACTATATCCAGAAATAGACTTTACCCACAGCCTAAAAGGGCCCTTCATGCAAATTGCCAGTCAAGGTAGCTCACATCCTAACTTTTAAAACCATATATTTGCTTTGCCTGTTTTTGAACTTTAAGAAAATGGAACTGAAGAATGCATATTTTATATGGTTTCTTTCACTCAACATATGTATGTGAGATTCATCCATGTCAGTGTGTGTAGATGTAAGATATAGATGATTAATTTTCTGTTGCTATACAGCATTCTACTGTATGAGTGAACCACAATTCACTTATCCTTTTCACATTGAATACTTGAATTGTTTTCAGTTTGGGATTATTAAAAACATTGCTGCTGTAATGTTCTTGAGGTGTTTTTTCATGCACCTATATGCTCAATTTTTTGGGTTATGTACCTAAAAGTGAAAGTTCTGGGTTGTAGGGGATACTTATGTTCAGCAACTGCAGGTACCACTTTCCCATAGTGCTTGTACCAATTTAAACTCTCACCAGCATTGCATGAGAGTTTCAGTTACTCACATCCTTGCCAATACTTGATATTATTAATCTGTCAAATTTTAGCCCTTTTATGAGGCGTGGAGTCATATCCCATTGTGATTTTAATTTGCATTTTCATGGTGATCAATATGATTTAGTACATTTTTATGTCTCCTGATTATTTAAATATCCACTGGTGGCTCAGATGGTAAAGCGTCTGCCTACAATGCAGGAGACCTAGGTTCAATCCCTGGGTCGGGAAGATCTCCTGGAGAAGGAAATGGTAACCCGCTCCAGTATTCTTGCCTGGAAAATCCCATGGACGGAGAAGCCTGGTAGACTACAGGTCATGGGGTCACAGAGTCGGACACAACTGAGTGACTTCACTTTTCACTTTTTTGGAAATGTGCATTTAAAATTTTATGGCCCATTTTCCATTGGATTGTCTTTTTAAAATGGATTTGTAGTAGTCTTTCTCTCCAAAATATACAAGCAGCTCATGTAGCTCAATACTAGAAAAATGAACAACCCAATCAAAAAGTGGGCAAAAGAACTAAACAGACATTTCTCCAAAGAAGACATACAGATGGCTAACAAACACAAGAAAAGCTCAACATCACTCATTATTAGAGAAATGCAAATCAAACCACAATAAGGTATCATCTCACGCTGGTCAGAATGGCCATCATCAAAATGTCTACAAACAATAAAAGCTGGAGAGGGTGTGGAGAAAAAGGAACTCTCTTACACTGTTGGTGGGAATGCAAACTGGTGCAGCCACTATGGAGAACAGTGTGGAAACTCCTTAAAAAACTGGGAATAGAACTGCGATATGACTCAGCAATCCCACTGCTGGGCATATACCCTGAGGAAACTAGAATTGAAAGAGACATGTGTAGCCCAATGTTCATTACAGCACTATTTACAATAGCTAGGACATGGAAGCAACCTAGATGTACATCAGTAGATGAATGGATAAGTAAGTTGTGGTACATATACACAATGGAATATTATTCAGCTATAGAAAGGAACTCATTTGAGTCAGTTCTAATGAGGTGGATGAAACTAGAGCCTATTATACAGAGTGAAGTAAGTCAGAAAGAGAAAGACAAATACCATATATTAACGCATATATATGGAATTTAGAAAGACAATACCAATGATCCTACAGGCAGGGCAGCAAATGAGACACAGGCATAAAGAACAGAATTTTGGACTCAGTGGGAGGAGAGGGTGGGATGATTTAAGAGAAAATAGCATTGAAACATATACTTTCAGTTCAGTCGTTCAATCATGTCCAACTCTTTGCAACCCCATGGACCGCAGCACGCCAGGCCTCCCTGTCCATCACCAACTCCTGGAGCTTGCTCAAACTCATGTCCATCGAGTTGGTGATGCCATCCAACCATCTCATCCTCTGTCGTCCCCTTCTCCTCCTGCCTTCAATCTTGCCCAGCATCAGGGTCTTTTCAAATGAGTCAGTTCTTCACATCAGGTGGCCAAAGTATTGGAGTTTCAACTTTGGCATCAGGCCTTCCAATGAATATTCAGGACTGATCTCCTTTAAGATGGACTCGTTGGATCTCCTTGCAGTCCAAGGAACTCTCCAGAGTCTTCTCCAACACCACAGTTCAAAAGCATCAATTCTTTGGCACTCAGCTTTCTTTATAGTCCAACTCTCATATCCATACATGATTACTGAAAAAACCATAGCTTGGACTAGACAGACCTTTGTTGGCAAAGTAATGTCTCTGCTTTTTAATATGCTGTCTAGGTTGGTCATAGCTTTTCTTCCAAGGAGCAAGCGTCTTTTAATTTCATGGCTGCAGTCACCATCTGCAGTGATTTTGGAGCCCAAAACAATAAAGTCACTGTTTCCTCATCTATTTGCCGAAGTGATGGGACCAGATGCCATGATCTTAGTTTTCTGAATGTTGAGTCTTAAGCCAACTTTTTCCACTGTCCTCTTTCACTTTCATCAAGAAGCTCTTTAGTTCTTCTTCACTTTCTGCCATAAGGGTGGTGTTATCTGCATATCTGCGGTTATTGATATGCCAGGAGAAACATATACATTACCATATGTAAAATAGATAGCCAGCAGGAATCTGATGTATGACGCAGGAAACCCAAAGCAGGTGCTCTGGGACAACCTAGAGGGACACAGTGGGGAGGGAGGTGGGAGGGGGGTACAGGATGGTGGGGACACGTGCATACCTATGGCCAATTCATGGTGATGTATGGCAAAAACCATCATGATATTGTAAAGTAATTATCCTCCAATTAAAATAAATAATTAAATTTAAAAAGAGGTAATCTTTCTTTCTCTCCCTCTTTCTCCAACACCCTTGCCCCCCCCACCCTTTTTCTTCCTTGTTTCTTCTTCTTTAAAACATATGCTGTGGGTATAAATCCTTTACCATTTCTATGTGTTGAACAGTATTTTTTCCTGGCATGTGGATTTCTTTTCACTCTTTTAATGATGTAGAAGCTCTTAACTTTAACATAGTCAGTCCAATTTATGAATAGTGTAGTACAGTGTCTTATATCTAGTTTCCAGTTCTTTGATAAAATTCTCCACTTGTAATTTAATTTTTTTAACATATTATCAGGGCCATTTTAAAATCTAGGTTTTATAATTCCATTCTGTGGATTTGCTGTGGGTCTTTTTCTATTGTCTTTTTAAAAATTCTGGTTTTTGGTTACATCTCATCTCCTTAAATGTCTGATTATTTTTGACTGAGTGCCAGATATTTGCACTCAAACTTTGATAGCTGTTTTGATGCTCTATAATACAAACTTTCTCCAGAGTGGATTTATTTTTTCATTTGTTAGGTAACTAGGTTTGGGGATGATCACCTTTTACCAGTCTGAAACTGAGATGACTTAAAGCTGTGCTTTAATCATTCTGAGGACTGTTTTATTTCGAGTTCACCTTTCCTCCTAGAACATAGCCCTTTGTGGTCTTGATGGCTTGAGATATTTACAGGGTGTCTTCTCTTAAGCAGTCTGAACTCCAATTCATGTCCCTTTATGCTCTGTTATGCTTAGCTTTTCAGCCTCTCAGCTGCTGCTTTCACTTTTGTAGTTGGCAATCATCTCGATGGGAAAAGTATTCTGAAATGTCTGTCTCGAGAGTCTTGGCTTCCGTCTTCTTCTGAAATTTGATTCTGAAAATTCTCACTGCCTTGGTAGTTCTTTGATTCATTCAAGCTAAGGTTTTTTTTTTTTTTTTAAATCATTTGTTCAAGCTTTTCTAATTGTTGTCAGCAGGGTTGTTGGTTTGAAACAACTAGGCAGCTATTGCTCCAGAGGAAACTTTTAAGAGTAAAAATCTGATCATGCCTTCTCTCCTCAGAAACCTTTGAAGTGAAGTGAAGTCACTCAGTTGTGTCCGACTCTGCGACCCCATGGACTGTAGCCTACCAGGCTCCTCCGTCCATGGAATTTTCCAGGCAAGAGTACTGGAGTGGGTTGCCATTTCTTTTCTTTAATATGTCCTAATTTCTACCCATTCCCACCTTTATTTTTGCATTTTTTCCCTAAAGCAGACATACTATTTTACACTTCTATGGCTTTTCTGATATTTTGTCCTCTCCCTGGCATTCTCTTCTGTCCCTTCACTGCCTGAAAAATGGCCTCTTTTTTCACAACCCATGTTCTATTTTATATCCTTCCTCAGAATCCCTTCTCTGTTTGGCCTCTTATTTCATACATACTACTCATGCTATAGGGGCTTCCCAGGTGGCTCAGTAGTAAAGAACCTGCCTGCTAATGCAGGAGGCGCAAGAGACATGGGTTCAATCCCTGGGTTGGGAAGATCCCTGGAGGAGGAACTGGCAACCTGCTCCAGTGTTCTTGTTGGGAAAATCCCACGGACAGAGGAGATTGCTGGGATACACTCCATGGGGTCTCAAAGAATCAGACATGATTGAGTGGCTGAGCATGCACACACACATATTCTAGCTGTAACTCTCATGCAGCCTTCCTTTTGTTCATATGTCTGTCTTCCTCACTAGAATGTGAGTTTTGTTTTCTTTTGGCCCAGGCTGCATATGATTCATCATTTTATTTCTAAGTGCCTAGTGCAGTATTTAGCACTAAAGAGGTATGAAATGAATATTTCTTGGACTGAAATGAATTGGGTGCCAAATTCAAATCTAAGTTTGATTTGGTTCTGAGGTTACCTCCCAGTTTGTCCTGTCTCAGGGGTTGGTAAAGGCTTTACACAGGGATGACCAATTCTATGTCTCAGACTTCTTCCTACCTGGTTGCTGATCTTCTCTTACAGAACTGGTTAATTACTCTTTTTCTTGTCTATTGTGTCTAATGATATCACGGACTGGTCAGTACCTTATACTAGGCCTGGTATTAAACTCTAGTGACCTCTCAGCCCCTGTTGGAATTGTTCAAAGTTCACAACTTAAAGAGTACTTAATTTCTGCTTCAAGCCATTTGTTTTTATTAGATCTCCACAGTTCTCCACAAATACTTTTAGCCCATCTGGGTTTTCATTAGAAAATGGACATATTCTATGTTGAGTGTTACCTCACAAAGTCTTTCCTACTGTGTAGAAGTCATTTACTCTGTGCTTATCCCTAGGATCTTGTTAAATGTGTCCCCTCCATATCTCTCCAGCCTGGATGTGTCTGAGGATTTGTTAGTTCATTCTTTCATGGCATGTGAGCAACATGGCTTTCAAATAACTCGCATGTTCATTAAAAACAGTAATAAATATTAATGTTAGAATGTGGTGTAATATATTTATATTGACTCATTTATATTCTTCCAACCTTCAAAAACTGGTTTGAGACAGGCTAGGTAATATTATAAAATGATGACAGGATAAAAAGAGAATTTTTGAAATAAATAAAGGAGAAGAACTCTAACAAGAACTCCTTGCTGTAAGAACCTATAGATTCTGTATACCAAATTTAGCTCTGTGTCTCCTGGTGGCTAGGGGAGAAAAAAAAGAAAGAGAAACCCAATAGACTTTCAAACTTGCATTTTCTCTAGTTAGAACTAATTCAACTTCTCCAGAGGAACTACCAATATCTTTATGAGGACACCTGAGAGAAATTTATCACTGGGTTCTTTGTGTTAAAGTGTTTTTAGTATCATTAGAAGATTTTTTTAAACACATGGCTGATTCATGTCAATGTATGGCAAAAACCACTACAATATTGTAAACTAATTAGCCTCCAACTAATAAAAATAAATGGAAAAAAATAAAAATACAAAAAAATAGTATTTAAAAAAATTATCTCTTCCTTAGCCCTCACTGAAAGCCTGTGTTTACTGTTAAAATATTCTATAAAGACAGTTGTAGAGTTAGGGGAAGGTAGGCCAAGCAAATAGCCTTCTCATGATGTAGCTTAACCTGAGGAGGGATCTGGACAAGCCTTGAGGAAGGCCTGCTGACATCTCTCCATCAGTTTCTAATTCCAGTTAAATAATCTGATATTAAAAAAAATGAAAGCTATTTTAGAAATCCATTTTGGAAAAAGGAGCAGAAATATTTACACAGGTGATTAAAGAAAACAACTCATTTGATTTAAATCATAATTTCCTTCCATTGCTGTGAAAATGAATGATGTCAGGTATGGTTTGGATTGCTGTTGGGTTTTCTGTAGGATCTGAATTATCATTAGGAACCACCACCAGCACAAAGAATGGCAGATGGTACTGTGACAGATACTGAAGAAGTGGAAATGATCAGGACACGTGGACCCTACAGTCCCATAGTTAAACATCTAGGAACATGTGTTAGATATTGAAAGAATGTACAGTGTATCCTTTTCTTATTGCTGCTGCAACAAATAACCTAAAACTTGGTGGCTTCAAACACATAATTATTCACTTAGATTTCTGGATGTCAGAAGTCTAGAATGAGTCTCAAGTGATAAAATCTAGGTGTTCACATGGCTGCATTCCTTCTGGAGGTTTAATCTGTTTCATGTCTTTTCCAGCTTCTAGAGGCTTTCTGCATTCCTTGGTTTGTGGCTCCCTTCAGCAATTGTATCACCACCATCTCTGCTTCTATCATCACAACTCCTTCTTGATAAACTCACCTACCTCACTTTTATATGAGGACTATTATGAATACATTGGGATCACCTGCATGATACAGGATATCTTTTATTAGTCAAGCATGCAAAATCTCTTTTACTACTGAGGCAACACTTTCAGAATTTGGGAGATTAATATGAAGACATTTCGGGGGGGGCAATTATTCTGCCCACTACATATTGTAAGCACACAATTGCCATAGTCTTTATTTGTCTATCTATCTATCTACCTATCTTCCATGGCCTTTATAAACATGGTCATTACTTATAGTTTAATTTTCAAATTTTCCACCTCTGAAATAGGGCAATAATATCCCTCAGAGGATGGTTATGAAGATTTAATAAAGTGAGTATAAAGGCATTTAACACTAAACCCAGCACACAGTAGGTCCTTAGCACACGTTAGCTGAAAGGAAATGGAAATGTAATACCTAAAACCTGTATGCCAAAGAGAGTTTGAATCTAACTTGTAAGACTCTTTGGACAGAGAAGAAGTTTTTGTTCTTCTTTTAGGTTGGTGCATATTTTCAAGAGAAAATAGAAAATGTGGCTCCAGGTAATACTAGCTTTGTGTCCCTTATTTGAGAACGAGTCATATGGTGAAATATCACATGCTTTGGCATTCTCTTCCATAAAACATAAGGGTGAAAACTTAAAAATAGAAAAATAGAAAATCTCAACAATAATTCTGGTAGAAACGACTTGTAACTGTTTAGCACTTTATTTTTATTTCTGGAACCGTTTCCGCTTGAAGAGCTCAAATTACTTGGGACATGTTAGCTAATTCTTGTGGTACCAGATGTGTCTGGTGCAATGAGGGAAGAGGTAGTAGTGAAGAAGGGAAAAGGGGGGAAATGGGGCAGGTGTGACAAGCTAAGGTTTGTGTTTGGAAGCAGTTCTTGGCAAAGGTGAAAATATTTTTAGGTAATCTTTTCTTTTTCCTGTGAAAGTCTGTAATACTCTAAAATTTGCTCCATTCTTACAGCCTAGAAATAGAACCCTGGAAATAGAAAGACTGCACTTTGGTGGTTATTGTGGGCTGGGAAGTGAAAGCCAAGAGTGGTGGTTCTAAAACTTTTACTTTGTGATTTCCATGCCTCACCCGCTCTGGCTTCTCTGAGCCCCAGTGGCACATATCAACAATTTTCTGACTCTATACTCTTTTCTTTGATGACCCTCCTCCACACCAGAATAGTTATATTTAAACTTTTATTTGGATCACCACTGCCTGACAGCAGTTCAGAGTTCTCTCCCTCATGAGATTTCAGCAGATTTCAAATCTTAGTCAAAAGACAGTACTGGTATAAGATTCAGGTGGCCAAGGAGACACATTTCTTCCAATCTTATTGTGTTCAAATTGCTACTTATTTTGAATCATTCATTTAACAGTTTCTTACTGAGAATCACTTCATTAAGCTATCAGGGCTGGATACTAAAGTTACAGCAGTAACTCTATAGCTTCTGCTCTTATAGTGAAAGAGACAAATAATAAATGAGGAAACCAACATGTACATTAGACAGTTCAGGTTGTTGAAATACTGAAATAAGCAGGGTAATGAGATAGAATGCAATAGGAGCTAGTTTGGAAAAGGTGGCTAGTTTAGAGAATTGATGTGGCTGAGGAATATAAGGAAGGCTAGTGTGGTTGGAACATGGTGAGGTGGGGAAATGTTTCATGAGATGAGTTTAGGAAGGTAGATGCTCTTTTCAGTGATGCTTAGGAGCTTGGATTTTAAGAACAATGGGAAGTCATGAGGGGCTTTTAAATGGGGGTAATAACATTATCTGATTTATGGTTTAAAGATCACTCTGACTTCTGAGTGGAAATTAGAAAGGGGCAAGAGCAGAGAGATCTGCTAGGAGAGGTTGGTGGTGAGGGTGCTGGTGGCATGAACCAGGGGAAAAAAATGAGAAAGTCAGATACAGAACTGGATTTTGTGGAGGGAGGGGGTCTATGAGTCTTTGGTCTAAGTCACTAATTCAGAGGAATTTCTAGAGCAGTCTGCCTGACTTCCCAAAGAATATGTCATAGCAGCAGAAGATACAGTTTGGGCATATTGAATATCAATGGTATTTAAAGCTACGAGACTGCATGAGTCCATCAAGGAAAGACAGAGAAGAGGTATCTGGGGCTTATAAAGATTTGGAGATCAGTTGGCAAAGGAGGAACCAATCAGGGAAAGTGTGATGTCCCTGAAACCGAGAAAGGAAGTTAGTTCAAGAAGAAAGTGATCAGTTGTGTTGTGTCACTCAGAGGATACCAAGCTTGAGGACACAGAGGTAACCACTGGATCTGGCAAGATGGAGCTCACTTGTGAACCTGAATGAATTGGCTTCCATGATGTGGTGGGGAGAGAAGCCACATTGTGAAAGAGTGAATGAGATGGGAAGAAATGAGGTAAACAAATTAAGATACCAGTTTTGGCTCTCCCAGACTTAGTGTTGTTATCTTTTCAAAGTTTGTTGTGATGCCTTGAGCAATCCTCGGGAATGGGTGATGATATGGTAAACAGGAAGAATGTATATTCCCCACTTGAGCTATATTTGTCATATAATACCAATTCCAGTGTCTTGGTCAACCATATTTGTATTAGAATCTCACATTACCTTATTCTTAGGGTGAAAGGTGAATCTTTAACTCTCTGTCCTCTCTCTCTTTGCAAATTTTTCCCACTTATTCCTTGAATAAAATATTTTGGTATGTTCTCTGTATGTGAACAGCACTCTGTATGTGCTATGTACACATTTGGCATAAACTCTGTGGTTTCACAGATGGTGCTAACAGTAAAGAACCTGTGTCCCACAGAAGGAGACTAAGAGATGCAGGTTTGATCCCTGGGTTGGGAAGAACACCTGGAGGAGGGCATGGCAATCCCCTCCAGTATTCTTGCCTGGAGAATCCCATGGACAGAGGAGCCTGGTGGGCTACAGCCCATGAGGTTGCAAAGAGTCAGACATAACTTAAGTGACTCAGCACACACCCACACTATACCTATTACAAACATTCTTGATTGTCTTTTAGTTCTTCAGTTAATTTTGGGCTTCCATGATGGCTCAGACAGTAAAGAATCTGCCTACAATGTAGGAGACATGGGTTCGATCCCTGGGTCAGGAAGATCCCCTGGATAAGGAAATAGCAACCCATTCTTGCCTGAAAAATCCCATGGACAGAAGAGCCTGGCGGGCTACAGTCCATGGGATTGGAAAGAGTTGGACATGACTGAGGGACTAACACTTTCACTTCATTAATTTAAATGAAATTCTCTTTCATGTCGTCAGTTTCCATGTGCTCATAACCTTTCCTCTTCCAGCTTTTTTCCTGTTGGGTTTTGGGCAGTTTCCTTGATTAGGTAATGTTTGTGTGTCCATTATGTTGCAGAAAGAAGTCACATTTTCCCAAATGAGAACACAATTTTGGAGGAAAGTAGATATTCAGGGAACAGACTGTAGGTGGTTGCTAACTGTAGGGTAGATATTATGTTTGATTACTACCCTTTGAGTCAACTCTTACCATTATGGTCAGTGATAAATGACACCTAAGACTAGACCAGAACAGTAAGAGAAGAATAAGAGCTTTCTATGGAATGTGGAAGAAGGCCCATTTTGCATCCTTTAGATTACCATGCCTTCTCTTCTTTCCAGGTACACTGCTAGATTACATTTCTAAGCTTCATTTGCAGTTATATGTGGCCATATCATTGAGTTCAGGCCAGTGGAATAAATGTAGAAGTGAAGTGAGCAACTTCCAGGCTTTCTCTATAAAAATTTCTAGAATGCCTCTTCATGCTTTTTCTTCCCTTGCCTCCCAGCAAGGCGCAGAGGACCCCACAGTAAACATCAAGATTTTGAAGCTGGTAAAGCCACAAGATGGAAGGAGTCTGGGTATCAGAAGACCATATGGAAGGCAATTTTACACCTGGGAATATACTCTTTGGGCTTCACATGAACAAGAAATAAACTTACTAAGCCATTGTGGTTTTGGCGTCTGGTTGTTAACAGTTGCTGATGTTACTGACCTTGACAAATACACTTCCCTTGCTTGATTTTTCTATCTGTGAATTTGGTCATTCTTCTTTACTCTCTTGGAGGGCCTGTTTCTCACTTTATCAAATTTGACAGCTAATTTGATGACCTGTTTTCTATTCTTTTTTTTTCTGGCATAGTATGTATTCTGACCATCTCATCCTGAGGCAATCTCTCTCACCAAATTTCTAAAGTGATTATTAGCTTTATGGTCTACTAGGTGAATAATTAAATGATCACAAGCTCTTAATACCTGTATTACTTTGGATAAGTTACTTAACTTGCCTGAGTCACTTTACTTTTTCTGAAAAATAGGCATAATAGCAGCTTAAAACTCAAAAAATTGTCATGAGGTTAAGATGAGGTGATACGTACAGAGGACTTAGAACAGTATCTGGCATGTGGTGAGCACTCTATTATTAGGGTCAGTCTCCTACCAGTTTAACTTAATTCAATATAAACTGCTCACTGAGTCAAGCACAGATAGATACCACACTGAGGAAAATGCTGTTCTCATAATTTTCTCAAATGTAACATTTATTATTAATGCAGCTTATCTTCAATGGTATTTGTTGAGCATCAACTTGGTACCAGAGATTGGGCAGTGTATTGTTGGAGATATGAATATGTCTCCAAGGAGGTCAATTACTTTCCACGTCTCTGCGAGTCCCTAGATCAAATCAATTAATACCACTTGAAGAATTATTTAGGAATATTTTGGTTTCTTCTTCAAAGCTGAATTCCTGTAGATTTCAGGGGCTTAACAAAACCCCTTACTTCCCAAGGCTATTGTTCATATCAGATAGTAGAATATGTGGAAGTACTCTGTAAACTAGAAAGTGTGAAGCAAATGTTTATGAAGATGTCAACTTTCAAATCCTTAGAGTTCTTAAATGAAGTTTTCACCTTTGCATGATTTTTGTCTTCTTTCCAAATTGGATATAAGCTTGTTGTAGGTGAGGCTGTGTATTATTTCATCTTTATAAATCCCTACTATCTATCTCAGTGCTAAGCAGAAAGCAGGCACTAGATAATCATTTATGGTTGAAATGTTTGTACAATGTTAACCATGAAAACCTTTGACTTCCTTTCTGGTGATTCTCTGAAAAGTAGTACCCATATATTGGGTAGGGGATTTAGTTACACTGGTTTTAAGAGGAGAAACTTGCTTAAGGCATGTTGCTAAGTGGAAAATATACTTTTAAAACATTTAATTATCTGAGCAAAACTATTTTGAGTTTTAAGCACCAGTTTTCAATGAAAAATCTGTCAGGCAAGGAATGATTATTGAGCTCTTGGTCTGCTCTGTGCATCTGTACACACAGTGTTGAATAAGCTGTTAATCCTTCCATCTTTACAGGATATTTTAGGGATGCTCATGGTGAGGTCATGCATATCCATTTCTGTAGTGTTCTCCCACTCTACCCACTCACCATGTGTTCTGGGGCTGTGATATTTTTGTCCACTCTCATAGTACTCTCTCCTTACATTACTTCCCTCCCCCAAAGCCAGGAAAAAGAAAATTGATTCTTCAAATTTCCCCCCCAATTGAAAATGTGGCTGAAATTAGGAAGGAGGGCACTGCTATTTTTATTTCCCCACTTCAGATTGGTGTTGAAATGACTCAGAGTAAACAGCTTGATATTCTGTAAAAACAATTCATCAATTGAAGAAAAAAATTATATCAATGATAAGAAACAATGTTTGTTTTTCTGGAAGAGATTTTCTTACATTCCCAACTCTCATTTTAAAATTCTTTCTGCTGTTATTGCCTTTTACGCAACTCCAGGTCTGCAGAAGGATTTTATAAAGGAAAAAATGATCTAGTCATGCTTTTTACAATGATCCAAGGTGTGATTTAAATTAAGATACATCTGTATTGGATTGAAATAGAATCTCTTCATTGTCAGTCCAGTACCATGGACAGAGAAATGTCTTCCCATCCATTTCTCTTCCCACCTTCTAGCATTTCATTTGTAAAGAACAGTTTGTTAAGTTCATCTTGCCCTTATATTAAATCATTTCATGTCAGGTCTTATCTCAGGACTACTGGCTCTTTGCATTTACTATTACAAAAATATTCTAGGTATCATTTTTCTTCTTCAGCTATAGGTAGTTTGAGATGATTGAGAGTCCCATTTCATGAACCAACTACTCTTCAAACTATTCTGTCAATTAAAAAAATCATTTTGAAATCATTATAGATTCATAGAAGGTTGAAAAAATGAAAGAGTGAAGTTTCTTTTAATCTTTATCTAGTTTTCCCCAATGGAGGGTTCCCAGTTTGAAAACACCAACATCACCACTACCCAGTTAAATCAGAAACTAAAGGAATAATGAATACTTTTAAAAAAATAAGTACTCATAGTTTGAGTATGTACCTTCCAATATTTGGGATTTACTTCTACTAAGAAAATGCTTGGTTGCTTATCTGAAATTCAAATTTAACTTCTTTTTATGTCATTAGGCCATATCTCACCAAGGATGAGGGAGTCAAACTATTGTTTTAAATTCACTTGGAATAGTTTCTCTTTGCCTAGTTATGACACAAGCTAGATATATGGTTACGTTCACTTGTGTAATTTTACTTTTGAATATTTTAGAAATTGCTTTTAGATTTAATTTTGCTTTACAGAATATTTGCATGGTTTTAAAGTCAAACTTACATGAATATAATTTCAATGCATTTCTACTCCAAAGTAATTGAAATGAGTTTGCTCATTTTCAAATTAAAAAAAAAAAACACAGATGCAATATCGTTTCCCTAGGTGCCATCCTTTTATGATTATTTTATAAAACATCTTTCTGAAATAAAATAATCTCATAAAGATAGGCAGTTTAACACTGGATGACCTTCTTTAGAGTTACTTTAAAACAAGTCACCTTGTATTCAACCTAGAGAGAAAGTGAAATTTTATGCTAATTAGCCTCCTAGTTCTTTTCATTTTGTACATGACTCAAAATAATTTCAGAAAGTCCTTAAATGGAAAACCAAAAAGGGAGTTTTGAAAATGTAATCTTAATTAAGGTGCTTGAATTTTATTTTATTTTTAATTTTTTTTCCATACAGGTGTTTTAAAATTAAAAATTTAATAGGTCCTGGGTCCTGAGTTGACACAAGAGTCTTCCTGGTGATTTCAGCACAGGACAGAGAAGTCACACAGGCAGAACTGAGGAGTAGTTCCTAAAACATGCCCTATGGTGCTTCTATTATACTTTTAAACAACTCTATATATAGATTTTATGTTTTGGAATTGTGAAAACAATCAATGATTTAATGCTTTTTTAAACTATTGTGGGAAGTGGGAATGAACTTTTATTCAATGTTAATTCAACTAAAAACATGAGTTCTTGGTACAAGTCTTTTGGATATTTATGAACATTTTAATTTTAAAAAGAGAAAGATGACAGTTTAGGTCTAGCTAATAGTTGTTATTATCACTTCTGGGGTAGTTTTGTATCTGTTTCTCTTTTTGCCTTCCATCTTTGCCTCTCTGTCCTTTGTGAAATGATAACCTTAACTTTTGAAATGAGATTTCTGATTATTAAAGTAACATATGCTTATTGTTGGAGAAGGAAATGGCAACCCACTCCAGTGTTCTTGCCTGGAAAATCCCATGGACTGAGGAGCCTGGTAGGCTACAGTCCATGGGGTCGCAAAGAGTCGGACATGACTGAGCGACTTCACTCACTCACTCACTCATGCTTATTGTAAATTGTTCTTCATATTATTAAGTCCATTTGGCCTAATGTGCTATTAAGGGCCAATTTTTCCTTATTGATTTTCTGTCTGGATGATTTGTCCATTGATGTAAGTAAGGTATTAAGAGTCTTGTATTATTATTGTATTACAGTGAATTTTTTATGTCTGCTCCTATTTGCTTTATATATTTAGGTGCTCCTATGTTCGGTACATAAATATTTATGAATGTTATAGCCTCTTCTTGGATTGACCCCTTTATTATTATGAAATGCCCTTGTCTTTTGTTAGTCTTTGAAAGTCTATTTTGTTTTATATGAATATCACTACCCCAGCTTTCTTTTCCTTTTCCGTTTCAATTTTTCTTGTTCTCATTTAGAAAATCTTCTACAATTCACATGAAAATCTTACACAAAAATCCACTAGCCAATAAACTTAAAAAATAAAAGACACATCTCTTTTTCTTATTCTTAACTATCATGGACCATGACAGGAAAACAAAAAGAAAAAGAAAAGTATTCCCCTAGATTTAGTATCAGTAAGTGGCTTTGATAAATTCTTAGCCATGCTATCTAATTATTGATAAGCCAAAGAACTACAGGTGACTCATTTAAAACAAAATGATCATTTATGGTAGCATTTTAATCAATATTTTAATAATTTGTAGGTAGCAAGCCTATGTTGCATATCAGCTTACTCAGATCTCTGGGCATACATTTCAAAACCAATTTATTTCGAAAGTTATTGTAGGAAATGATGCTGCTCAATCTTAAACATTCATATTAAATAGTTCAGAAATTTTGTTAAAGCCAAGGAAGTGTTTGGTTACATGCTTTAAACTTTTTCAGGATTAATTTATCATAGTCTAGAATTTGGGACCTTTCTGTGTACTCTCTGTGAGCTAGTGGTGACCCAATTTTATTCCTCAAGAAGAATGTTGGCCCTGCTTTTGGGGGGTCCCTTGGCCTTCTAGTCACATTAATTAACATTCATAAAATATTATGAATCCCTATGATCGATTGGCTGATTGTTAAAGCATACTGTTTTACATTCAACCAACACATAGGATACCCCAATATCAAGAGCTCATCTGGAAGAACAATCTCTAGCTTGCTGTCATTCAATACTTGACTGCAGCCTGGTTGGAATTCTCGCAATTTATCCCTTAGATGTTATTGCACATATGTAGAGTGGCATATATTCAAGGTTGTGCACTGCAGTGGTTTTTTTTTTTTGTAATATGAAAGATTGGAAACTAATTTATCTTTTCTTTTTTTGTGACTTGTACTTTTGGTATTGTCTGCCTAACCTAAGGACACAAAGATTTTCTTCTGTTTTTTTTTTTTTAAGTTTTAGAATTTCAGGTTTTACATTTAGGTCTCTGATCTATTTTCAGTTAATTTTTGCATATGAAGCATGTTATGGGTTGAAATTCACTGTTTGCATATGGATATACGGTTATTCCATCAGAAGAATACCCTTGGCACCTTTGTCAAAATCAGTTGTCCATACACATGTGAGTCTATTTATGGACTCTATTTTGTTCTGTTAATCTATTTATGTTGATACCAATACCAGTATCTTGATTACTGTGTCTTTATAATAAGTCTTGCACTTAATCAGAATTAAAAACTTCTGTTCTTTGAAAGACACTACTAGAGAATGAAAAGACAAGCCACAGAATGGGAAAAATATTTGCAAGTCATGTATCTAATGAGGGACTTGCATCCAGGACATATGCTGCTGCTGCTGCTAAGTCGCCTCAGTCGTGTCTGACTCTGTGTGACCCCAAAGATGGCAGCCCACCAGGCTCTGCTGTCCCTGGGATTCGTCAGGCAAGAACACTGGAGTAGGTTGCCATTTCCTTCTCCAATGCATGAAAGTGAAAAGTGAAAGTGAAGTCGCTCAGTCATGTCCAACTCTTCGCGACCCGATGGACTGCAGCCTACCAGGCTCCTCCATCCATGGGATTTTCCAGGCAAGAGTCCTGGAGTGGGGTGCCATTGTCTTCTCCACCAGGACATATAAAGAAGCCTAAAACTCAAAAATAAGATAATCCAACAAAAATGGGCAAAACATTTGAACTGATTGTATTTCTCCTCTGTGTCTATTTCTAGATAATCGAGAGCTCAGCATCCACAAAGTTTTATTAGTACATAGCACATTCATTTATGGATTGCCCATGGCTGCCTTCATACTTCAATGGCAGAGTTAAGTAGTTGCCACAGAGACTCCATGGCCAGCAAAGCTGAAGATATTTACTATTTGGCCTTTATGGGAATAGTTTGCCCATCCCTGCTGTTGACAATGCATAGTTTTCCATTAAAGTACATTTTTCCCCTACAAAAGATAAAAATATCAACACCCCTAACTTTCTTCCTCTGCCCCTCCTTCTCCCCTTTCTTATTTTCCTCCCTTACTTTAACAAATGTTTCTGGAGTGCCTACTATGTGCCATTATGCTGCTACAGATCTGGCATACACAAGAGGGAGAGAAAACACCAGTTCTGTGCTACTATAGCCCATAGTCCGTGGAAAGAAACATTAATCAAATCTTCACATACAGATGTGTAATTATCAACTGTGACATTCCCAGAAGGGAAGGAACAGTGTTGTAATAATATGTATTAGAGATCCAGCCTTGGTGGGGTCAGGCGGGCAGGGAGAGCTTCCCTGAACAGTTGAAGAGGAAGCTGACTGATTTCTGTGTCTGAGCAACCATGGCAAGTGCGTCGGAGAGGAAGGTAAGAGACATGGTTGGGAAGGAAGAAAAAGATCAGTTCACACAGAGCCCTGTGGGCCTTGTTCAGATTTTGGTCTTTGTCTTGAGGGCAATGTGTGGCCACTGAAGAGTTTCTGGCAACAGAGTCCAGGTGACTCAAAGATCGGAGAATAGAGTAAAGGGAGGTAGGAGTAAACTCAGGAGATGAGCTGGGAGGCTACTGCAATCGTCATAGCAAGGCCAGGATTTCTGCTTTACAAGTCAACGCCTGGTTTATTCTCAGGGATACAATGAAAAACTATGCTCCTAGCAGTGTCACTGAGTCATGAGAATTCTTTGTAGGGCTGGCTGTGAGAGATTTCTTCAATAGGTCTTGGTGGAAATCCATAAAGTGGTTCATTGTAATAATGATTCATTCACCTAAAGACATCTTTTCTTTGGAGTTGTGAGGATCCACTGCCTCTTGTAGGCACACACTCCATTACCACCACCACCCCTAGGAGCTCAGAGAGTAAGCTGTAGTTTTCAGATCATGATCCTTGAAGGCATGCTTGAAACAAATGTAAAGCTTATGACTTCTTTTTCTGCAAGACTGGAAAATTTTTTCTATGGGTTTTTCTTAATGCTTTTCTTTTTTCTGGCTGTGCCTCGCTGCATGCAGGATCTTAGTTGCCTGACCAGGTGTCAAACCAGTGCCCCCTGAATTGGGAGTGCAGAGTCTTAACCACTGGATCACCAGGAAAGTCTGGTTTTTCTAAATGCTTTACAGTTTCCTACTAATGGTGCTTCAGGCTACAGGGAATGCTTTCTATCATTAACATTCCTACCATCCAGGATCTTATACCCTTTGATTCCTGGTCTTTGCTGTGTAGGCTGGATTTGAGTCCAGCCTACTGACAACTGACATGGTTTATCAGATTTTAACAAGACCTGCAAATATAGTTTCCTCTTTCTTAGGGGCTCTCCTGGTTCAGGAGCAATTGCTAGGTTCCCTGTTTGCACTCACTGCATCTCAGATCAGCTTGACAATTTTAATTTTTCCTTAGCAAGTCCTGTCTTGATAGCCAGGTTCAATCTTACACTGGCAATGCTCTCTGGGTCTGTCTTAGTGACTCACGTTGGTTCCTCCTCGGTGACCAACCACCCTCTTTCATCCAGGACTGAGAGGTATTCTGGGATGTGAGTGCTGAAACCAGGCCAGTTGCTCATCTTATTCCCTTTTATCATATAGTCATCTTGAGAGGCAAAAAGACTCTATCAGATTATATTCACTTGAAAGAAAACTAAGCCAAGGCTCAGACAGGGTGACTCATTCAAGGTCACACAGAGCATTCTGGGAACAGTCAATAGTTTTTTTTGGCTCTATCTATTGAAGAGGCCTGAAGAGGTGATGGAGAGGGACATGGGTCCGTATCATGCCCATGTGGCTGCCTATGGAAAAGGACTTTAAATTTTAATTGTGAGTTTAATTAACATACTTGTGATGCCAATATTTCATGGAGAGAGAGAGAGACTGAGAGAGAGAGAATGGTACCCTGAAAAACAGCCCTGCTCCTTATTTTACATATCTTGGCAGCAGCTTTCAAAACTAGCTGCTCATCAGAGACACCTGGGGAGCTTTTAAAACATAGGGGTGGTTAAGTCCCCCTCCCAAAGACTGCTTTCATTAATTTAAGCTGGGGTCTGGATAGACACAAGTTTGAGAGCCTCCCTAAGTCATTCAAATGCACATCTAGGATTGGTAATCACTGTTCATAGAAGGACAAGAGGGCGTCAGAGGATGAGACGGTTGGATGGCATCACTGATGCAATGGACATGAACTTGGGCAAACTACAGGAGGTGGTGAGGGACAGGGAGGCCTGGCGTACTGCAGTCCATGGGGTCATAAAGAGTTGGACGTGGCTGGGCAACTGAACAATCACTGTTATATGTCAGTGTTTCTTAAATATCCATGAGCATATGCATCACCTGAGGACTTTGGTAAAATGCAAATTCTAGGGTGAGACCTCGAGTCTGCATTGCCAATAAGCTCCCTAGAGATGTTCATGCTGATAGAAAACAATTGCATTATTGCATTACTGTCAAAGTTATCTGAATTCATAGTAATTGCTGAGTGCCTAGGTGATGGGTGTAATCAAAAGCATTGGTTTCTTAGATATATTCAAACTGATGAATTCAAACTCCCTCCCTTGTAGCCCCTAAACCAAATTTTTAAAGCTTTCTGTCTTCAACTTATCACTGGTAGCTCCAGTGTGGTGTGCATGATTCCTTGGGTTCTTGTATACGTGGAGCTGATTGTGCCTTTGCTCCCTGCAAAATCCATGTGGGACTGCACGCACCCCTGGGGTTCAGCTTGCCAGCCTCCCATTTGACTAATTGTCTCAGGGTCAGTCTTTTCCTCTTGGATACCACTGAGCTAACTGAAGATCCTGGAAGGCACTATGATAACTATCCTGGGGTTGGAATCTATGGTACAAGAGTTAGCATATATAACCCAGCAGGAGGCTGCTCCCCAAAACCAAACTGGGGGCCATTTCACTTCAGTTGACATCTCTTTCCCTGTTCCTGGTTCCACAGAGAACTTTGGTTACAATTATACTTGCTCCTTGGTGGGGTCTTTTAGAATAAAGCCATTAGGGAGGTGATTCACAACAGTGTTTTTCATTTTCATCCCTCACCAGTCTATTTGGGAAATAAAGTGTAATTCTGAATAAGTCTAAACAGAGAAGGAATGAATAGGACTCCTTATAACGGAGGTGCAGCTCAGACATTCAGGAGCCCTTTAACTCTGACTGCTGAGAGTAAAACAAAGGAATTTAAATAAATAGCATTTAATCATTGTTAAAGTAAGTAAAGATCATTACCATTTTCTGCCTAGGTTCTTACTTTAGCATCTTTTGTGGATTCAATATATTAGACACAGACACATTTGCTAACTTGCCTGCTGATATACATATAATTTCTTTTTTTTAATTGGAGGAAAATTGCTTTATATGCACAATTTTAACTTGGGTTAATTTCAGTCTCTATAATGCTATTCTTTTGTCATCCCCCCACCCCCCAACATATACTCTTCATTTTCAACGTGGGACAAAGACCACTTTGCTCAAACCTATCTTTCTTTTTTTTCTTTCTTTTTAAAACAACAATGCTGTGGATAACTCTGATACCAGTTCCAGTTCCTGAACTCTGCTAGCCATTTCCAGGAAGCCCATACACGAACTCCAACCCTCCACAGTGTCTATTTTCCCCTTGTCTGATTCATAGCCAGATGTATATCTGCAGCTGACATTTAATAACACCAGAATGTTCTTATGAGTAGGAGGAGTAGGTGACTGCTTCTGGGGACATGACTCAGAGGACTGGGGAAACCCTCCTTTTACCAAACTGCTTTCCTCCCTTCTGTCTGACGCCTAAAATTCTTGCAAGAGAGCTCTCATCTTTTGGTTAAGGTTCTAGTTCTTGTTAAATGCTCTGGGAGGTGGGTAACACTCTAAACCAGAGCTTCTCAAACATGAACATGCATAAGAATCACTTGGGGGATCTTTTTAGACTGTAGATTTGGTTTCAGTAGGTGTAGGGTGGGATCCATGAGTCTATATTCTAATAAGCTTCCTGGTGAGTCTGAAGTTGCTGGTGGGTGGACCACACTTTGAGTGGCAAAGTCTGATCAGTGGTTCTCAAATGTGGCCACACATTAGATTCTCCTGAGGAGTAGTTACCAATCCAGAAGTCCAGACTGTGCCCCTGACCAATTAAGTGGGACTCTCTGGGGTGGGCCCCAGAGATCAGTAAAGCTTCACAGTTGATTACCACTTGCAGCCACATTTGAGAACAAATGCTTCAATCCAGTGGTTCTCCACCCTAGCTGCTGATTAGAACCATCAAGGGAGCTTTTAAAAAAATACCAATGCCTATATTTGCCCCAATCAAGTAAATCTAAACCTTAGTTTGTGGGGTTTAGGCATTAGTGCTTTGCAAAAGCAACCTGAATGTTTTTTAACAGGTGTTGAGGTTTGAGCATCACCGCTCTAAGTAGCCTTTGTGGATGGAACCTCCTGTGGGCAAGATTGGGTTGGGGCAGGGAGGAGAGGCAAAAGGTGGAAGACCCAGAAAACTGGCGGCCACGCCAAGGACAGGGATGTGAAGAAAGCTGTAAAATGGCGAAGGCAGGGGAGCTGAATATTTGATATATTGTACAGTTTGCTGAGGGCTATCTTGAAGAGTGCCAGCATTGAAACATTTGGGAGGTTCTGATCATTGTACTATCTTGTTGGCTAGTTGGCCTGAGTAGTGGGCTGAAAGCTGCTAATGGTTTTTAATTGTTCTCTGAATTAGATGCCTCAGTGAGGGTGACCAGCCATCCCAGTTCTCCCAGAACTGTCCTGGTTTTAGCACTGAAAGTCATGCACCCTGGGAAACTTCCTAGTCCATGGCAAACTGGGACTGTTTGGCCACCCTAGCCTCACCTCTGTGGTGGGGACCCAGAGCTGTGGCTACCACAGAGGAATGGGCTTTTCCTTCTGGCCAGTCAGTTGAAAGAAAGTCAGTCTTGTTGAGTCCTTATGTGTATTTCATTCACATTGATGGTGAGAGCCAGGCATTGTCAAGATGGTGGGGAATTTAGAAAAATCTGATCCTGAATGCCTAGCATAAGGATAATTTGAATAGTTTATCTTCCTTCTTCCTCTTTTTCTTTTTTTTAAAAAGACTTGTGCCAACACACACACACACACACACACACACACACACACACACACACACACACATCACTGTTTGGTTGGCATAGCATTTGACCACCATAGGCTTGGAGGCCAAATGGATTCTGAGGAGATGAGAAAAAAATCCTGGTCTGTGCCCATGATGAGCTCCAGTCTGACAGATGGATGTAACCTACTCAGAAGCATTTGCAAAGCCAATGGTTTGAATGCAGATCAACAACATGGAAAGTGAATATGCAAATGGTAATAGGGCATTGAGTCACAGAGTGAAATGCCACATCAAAGGAATATGGAGTTAATCAGGAAAGACCTTTTTGAAGATGTGAATGTCACTTTCTGAAATGAGGAGAATGTCACCTTTCTAAAACAAACAGAAAAGCCCTGAACACCAAAACTAAAACCAAAACAACTCAAAGTGCTCATTAAAGGGAGGAGGTCAAAACTGGATGATTCAATGTTCATGTTCTAGTTCATAAACACTGGGATATAGTCTCTGAGGTAATTCACCCTTAGCACAATCAAAGTTTGGTTTGGAAACTACCTCGATCTGTATGAGCAGGCTGCTGATAACTGGTTTCCTTGACTTAGAAGCCACGAGGAATTCCTTACTGGAATTAGGACTTTGGGGTAGACTCTAATAGCAGTGATCCTCACATACAAATATCTGTTAGAATTATTTGGAACATCTGTTAAGGAGAGGCTGAGCCTCACCCCCAAAGCTCCTGATTCAGTAGGTCTGGGATGGGGCCTAAGACTTTCCACTCCAGGTGATGATGCTGCTTGTCCAGAGACCACATTTTGAGAAAGAATGGACTAGAAGAACATTCTCCTCAAGTAGTTTCATAGACAACATAGCACAACTCTTCCGAGAACAGATCTTGCCATTTAGCACATCATGACTAAAACCGAAGGATGTAAAAGGGATGAAAATTGGAAGTCAAGAAAGCTAGATGCCATCAGGGGAAACAAACAGAAAGCATCTTTATTTTTGTTTGTGGGTAGAATTATAGCCATACACTAAAAATATGGTGTTTCTAGATTTCATATGTGAACAATTAAAGTGAATATTACCACTTACAAACATGTGGCTTAAAAATAAAGAACATTCCACTTTTTGAAATAAGGAAATAAATCTTGTTTTCTTATGAGTAATAACAGGGTCACTAAATTCTATTCAGAACATATAAATCAGACTATGTCATAAAGTCCATTTTGTTCCCTGACAGAGTTATCTTGTTGGATAATGATTGGGACCAGTGAATTTCTTAGCAGTTGAACTGTGCCCATAAGGTAATTCAATCAGTTGCTCAGGTAACACTGCCAGAAGCATTTCAATGAAAACTATGTATTTTGAATTAATGTAAGTTCTGTTTACTTTCTTGGGTTAGCTTAACCACAATGCTTAAAGTAAATGTTTCTAACTCCTGCAGGAGACATTTAAAGTGTAGTAGACTTTGTTAGTGACTGATCCACCATTGATTTTCTCTTTTCTTCCTTCCTAATAACACTGTAATTTTGTTCAGGTATCTCCAAGTCATTTATTTGGGAGGTGATCTCAGGAAACACTGTTAGAGAGTAGAGAAAGAGACAGAGAAGGGAAGGAACGTTATAAAGTGAGTTACCACTATGGTGCTCAGTGCTCCTGGGGCAGTGTGATGATGGCATAGGGCACATTGCTGGCAGACAATTCTCAATAGGCTTTCTATCCATCTGTGACTCAACATTAAAAAAACAAAGATCATGGCATCCAGTCCCATCACTTCATGGCAAATAGATGGGGAAATAATGGAAACAGTGACAGACTTTATTTTATTGGGCTCCAAAATCACTGCAGATGGTGACTGCAGCCATGAAATTAAAAGACACTTGCTTCTTGGAAGAAAAGCAATGACAAACCTAGACAGCATGTTAAAAAACAGACATTACTTTGCCTACAAAGATCCATATAGTCAAAGCTATGGTTTTTCCAGTAATCATGTACGGATGTGAAAGTTGGACCATAAAGAAGGCTGAGTGCCAAAAAATTGAAGCTTTCAAGCTGTGGTGCTGGAGAAGACTCTTCAGAGTCCCTTGGACTACAAGGAGATCAAACCAGTCAATCCTAAAGGAAATCAACCCTGAATATTCACTGAAAGGACTGATGTTGAAGTTGAAACTCCAATGCTTTGGCCACCTGATGCGAAGAGCCAACTCATTGGAGAAGACCCTGATGCTGGGAAAGATTGAGGGTAGGAGAAGGGAAAGACAGAGGATGAGATGGTGGGATGGCACCACTGACTCTGTAGACATGAGTTTAAACAAACTGTGGGAGATGGTTAAGGACAGGGAAGCCTGGCATGCTGCAGTCCATGGGTCCACAAAGAGTCGTACACAACTGAGTGACTGAACAGAACAGATCCATCGGTGACAGCTTTTGTAGTGTTCTTTCTGTGTTTGCTATGAAAGCATCTTTGGAAGATACTGTCTCCATCCAGGGGGAGAGGGCAGATTTGTTTCCCGATCATGTAATAAAGGTGCTTTTCTCTGGGACAAAAGTTGGGCAAGTTTGCTGACAGCCCCTTGTAAGATTGGGATTTCTAAGCTTGGGGCCCTTCAGCTATGACACAGACCCACTGTGTGCACAGCATCCACTAGGACTACTCCACAGCACCCCCACGGGATTGAGTGTTAAGGGAAACCAATGGGCACATGAAGCTCAAGCTTCCTGCTGGGCTGAGTAGTAAAGATCTTTGTCTCTGACCCAGGGGCCTCATGTCTTCTGCCAGCATCCATGAAATGGTGGTAGGCTGACCTGCTGGCTTACAGGCAGGGGAAAATCTCAGACTCTTTACAATCCATGAAAGATGTCTCAGACTGATCCCTCCTGAGGGATGATGAAACTGGGGTATTTAACAGTCCTCAGTCCTTAGCTGAAGGCTGTTCCCATGAGATGTCAAACCTCCAACACTTTCAACTTTCTGCATGAACAGGCTGGGTGACTTTCTGCAACTTTGGAGAAAGCTCGGAGACAAAGAGATGTAAACATTGCCAAGTGCTCGGGCCTGGTGCACTGGGAAGACCCAGAGGAATCGGGTGGAGAGGGAGGTGGGAGGGGGGATCGGGATGGGGAATACGTGTAACTCTATGGCTGATTCATATCAATGTATGACAAAACCCACTGAAATGTTGTGAAGTAATTAGCCTCCAACTAATAAAAAATAAAAAAATTAAAAAAAAAAAAAGAATTGGTGGATGTATGCTGAAGTTGTAAGGCCTGCAGGATAGAGCCAGGGCACAAAAAGGGTCTGCTATACTTCTGGTGTCCACATACATCACTTTGGAGACCATCAGCGGAAACGACAAGAGGGACATAAGATGAGGCCATCAGAAGTCAGGGGCACCAGATCATGAAGGATGTTTGGAACCATACTAATTAATGTGAGTGCAATGGGAAGCCATTTTTAAGATAATTTTATTTATTTATGGCTGTATTGGGTCTTCATTGCTGCATGGCCTTTTCTCTAGTTGTATAAGCAGAAACTACTTTCTAGTTGCAGCGCATGGCTTCTCTTGTTGAGGAGCATGGGATCTAGGAAAGTGAGCTCAGTATTTGCAGCTCCCAGGCTCTAGAGAACAGGCTCAATAGTTGTGGCATACGGGTTTAGCTGCTCCACGGCTTCTGGGATTTTCCTGGGTCAGAGATTGAACATGTGTCTCTTGCATTGGCAGGTGGGTTCTTTACCACTGAGCCACCAGGGAAGCCTGCCATTGGTTTTTAAAAGTAGAGCAGGTACTATTCACTCAGCATTTACTATGTATTAGGCATAATCCCCAGGACTTTAAATATATAACATCGATATTAATATTCACAGCATTATTTTCATGATTTTAATATTTAATATTAATTTTCTATTTATTCAGAAAGTGAATTGTGCCAGCCCTCAAGCCTAGATGTGTTGACTCTGAAGCCAGTGGTCTTTTCACAGTGACCTCTTTTCTTGAAATTCTCTACATATGGGAGAATTGGGATACAGTTTGCCCAATGTGCAATGATTCTTTCTAGGTATTAGATTGGTCTGTGCCTTTTCATTTTACTTTGAAATAAGAGAAAGCATATGTCTTCATTAAGTTGATACACACACACACATATACATATAATGTGGCTATGAAATAACAATTTGATTTTTATTTACTATAAACATTAAGCTAAAGCCAAAAGCAGTTTGTAGGTGATCAGTAAATTCCCTTAATTCAAATTCAAATATTCAATGCTTATATTTTTCAGAATCATTCCAATCCAAGTTGCCTTCTTATGTTAAAAAGTCTGGAAATTAACAGGGTACATATTTAAATAGAAAGACTCAAATATGTCAAAATATTCATGTTTATCTAAATGAATCCTGTGTTTTTGTTGCCATGTCGCCACATCTTATTTATATAAAGTAGATGATTATGTCCTAAGAGCAATCTCCATTTATGTTGCTAATGTTTCATAAATAAATCTCTTCTCTACTGCTAAACACCAAAAGAACTCTTTGATAATAAATGTGCCATGATTTATCTTAGCTCCCATGTAAGAGCATTGAGGAATGCTGGCAAAAGATAATCCAGTTATTTTAGAGCTAAGTATGGAGATGAAAGTAACTAGTATTTACATTTTGAAAGCTAGCTAGGTGTTGATTTTTTCCTAAATATTTTCCCAAGATGTTTAAAAACAATGTAGAAATTCAAATGGAAAAATTCTCTCTATAAATTTGCTTAGTGCAGGGATTTTGGATTTTAAAATGAACGCCTTCTAGATTACAAAGCATTTCTTAGAGTATTTTTCCCTCAATGCTTTTCTTAGGGTGACTAAATGTCAGCACTATGCTGAAAAGGAGCATTAAGGATAAAATTCAAACTTTACAATGAAGCCATTACTGAAGTTATCTGTTTGGTCAGCTATGCATTTTGCAAGCTCACATTTTTTATTGTGTCTAACAAATGATAATATGACTGGGCTGTATTAGTTTAGGGAAATTGATCTGTTTCATACATAGGTATAATGGCATAAATTTATGGCAAGTTCCAGAGTTCCTTTGATGAATATATTTACAGTAGGCAGGCACTGAAGTTTGCATTTAGAGTCCACTCTCAAAATGCCTCTGTTTAGTTTGTCATTTCCAGTTCTGTTGAGGTAGGGGCCTGGAGGTGACAGAGCTGATGGGAATTAAGCATGTCTATTACATCATTTCATTTAAAAATTACTTAGAAATAGCTATGGAATTTGAATGAAATCTGCATCTGCAAGCAAAGGTTCATAATCTATATTGTGAAATGGAGTGTAGTGAAGGTCAAAGATTCCTCAGGAAACAAAGGCCATAGTTGGCCTCTAAGAATACCATGTTTCTTAGATTCCCTAGGTCCTTGATAGGAAACAGAATGAGTATTTTGGAGCTGGAAGTCAATTCTCCAGATCTTGGCATTATCACCTACCTCATTCAAGGAAGGGAAGCTAAGATTGGTCTGTCAGACCAGCTTTCTGGAAAGCTTGGAAGTCACCTGAGGGAGGGAAGAGTTAATGGATAAGCATGTGACTTTGTGATCCAAGGTCACAGGTGGGGAAGGAGGGCCATTAACTAGAGATACAAGGTGTGCATGTGTGCTAAGTCTCTTCAGTTGTGTCCGACTCTTTGTGACCCCATGGACTGTAGCCCCCCAGGCTCCTCTGTCCACGGGATTTCCCAGGCAAGAATACTGGAGTGGGTTGCCATTTCCTTCTCCAGGGGATCTTCCTGATCCAGGGATTGAACTCACATCTCTTACATCTCCTGCACTGGCAGGTGGGTTCTTTACCACTAGCACCACCTCGGAAGCCCATTGGGATACAAGATGGGGTCACATAAAAAACAGTCTATGTGACACCTTAGGAGTCTTACCTTAAGTGCCTGAGAGAGAGAATTATAATTCTGAAATTCAACATTTCCACAAATAAACTTGTCATTCAAATTCGCTTTTCTTCCTGTACTCTCCAGCTCTGCTGGTGACTAGTTCAGCCATTTGCCCAGTCAGCCTGTCCAATTGTCACATTCAGTCAGACATTCTTCATTCTATCTATCCCCCATCCTCCATGTCTGCTACTGCTGCCTTGGTTTAGACCCCTTTCTTTCTCTAAACTCTACATGAGTATCCAATTGTTAGATAAAATATACAAATCTGACTCTATCACTCCACTGCTAAAAAGTCAGTGTCCTCCCCCATTGCTGCCTATAAAGTAAAAAGCAAGCTCCCCTGCAGGGCAAAGTAGCATGCTGGTAAACCAGTTGTATGAAAATAAGGCCTTAGCTTGTAGTGTTTGCAAATTTCCATAGTGTAACTACTCCCACCATGGCCCATTTCAAGCTACAGCAGTTTAACAGCCAGATCTCACCATTTTTGAATATTTATCAAGTGGCTGCTAGCTGCTTGAGCACACCAAATGCATCAAGCTCTTGGCGATGTGGTGCCTGCCAGCTGACCCCTGGCCAATCCTGTCCTCAGACTTTCTGCTCTAGGATGTGGTCTTAGCCCTCTGTGTGTTCTAGGCTGTTTTTCATTCATGCCATCTGAATTGCTTTCCACAGCGCTCCCTTTTTATCCTCTCTTGGCATGAAACTCTCATCTTCTTCATCTTGAGAAATACTTCTATCCCTTCAGAACCTGGCTTAGATGGATCCTCAAGGGAGACGTCTCTTTTTCACTCTCCGTGTCTTCATTTGAGTAGCCTGGGAGCAGGCCCCGAGATGCGGTTCATGTGTATTTATTAGTAGGTGTTCCCAGGAAAAAGGAACAGAGAAGTGTGGCAGAGGGATGGGGAAGGGGAGGAGAACAAGCGAGGAGGCATTACTGCCACGGCAGCCACTTGGGCTCCATCTCCCTAGGGAATTTAGGAGGCAGAGGAGGAGACACATCGGACCCCTCTTGATCAGGGGCAAAGGGGCTGAGGCACCTGGACCCCCCCCAGCTGTTAGTCAGAGGGCTGCCTCTGGGGAAGTAAATTCCCAGACTCCAGTTCTCTGTACATGTGCATAAAGTGGGCTCCTGCAGCTGGAAAGCTGTCCTCCAACAAAGAGACAGCATTGGCTGCTGGGCGTGAAAGCAGCCTGAAGCTGAGGGAATGGCAAAGGGGCTCCAGGAGTTAAGGGTGGGGCGCTGACAGTGCCTCTCAAGTCCCCTGGTCTTCAAAACACACAGGTATCTCTGTGGACTCACACACAACCCCCTCAGGCTGGTTTGGGTTCCTTCATCAGTACCTCTATAGTACACTGGCTCTATCACCATCAGTGCAGTCACCCCAGGTTTTAGAATCATGTCTTCATGTATCAGTGTTCCTCATTTTACTGTGACCACCTTGGGTATCTTTTGTCTTTGCAGTACAGTCCAGGCACATAATAGGTGTTCAATAAATGCATATAGATTCAAAGCACAGGGAAGGAGACTGACGGCAACACAGTGGAAGTATTTGGGATTGGGGAAGGAGCATGCGTGCAGAATAGTCTCAGAAAGGCTGGAAGGGAAGCTGAGGCACAAGACTCTGACAACAGCCTAGAAAGCCTAGATCTAAAGCTTTGTTTGACCCCCACTGGCCCCATGCTTGGTACAGCTTGTGAAGATACCATTAGCACAAAAGAAACTTGGTAAAACTGGAAATTGGTTCTCCCAGGCCCCTGGGGATTAGCTTTCCACAATTTTTCCTTTTGAAAAAGCATTGCAAATGATCAGAGACAATTAGAAATTATGTTAGCATTATAAAAGAACCTACCCCAAGCTTCCAAGCCCAAGATTAGAAGAGGTTTGAAGGCATTGTTCACAGGGATTCCCTGAAGCCTGATAAGCATCTAGGTGTGCTTCAAACTGCAGTGAGGCTGCTTGCAATATGTAATTACAGATATCACTAGCATGTCTAATTTGACAAGTAATGTAGAAGGCACACATGAAATGGAAACTGCACCATTTGGCCAATACATGCTGCAGAGTTCAGTTTTGATCTGCCCCAGGGTCATCTGTGTGTGACGAAGAATACCTTATGAAAATGACAGATATTAGGAAAATAATGAGAGTAGTATTTCTTTGGCCTCCCCCCTCAAATTAATACTTCAATGTAATTGCTTAAACTGCATGATCCTTGAGGATGACTGAATTCACATTAGCATTGTTTAAAAAATCATTCACGCTCTGCTCTCAAACATTGGGATGTTTGTTTTTTTTTGCCAAGTCTATTCTCTTGGAATTCAAGGCATCTGAACCAACCGGGAAAATTGGTGGGCATTTGAGTGGTATGAAATTCGAGAACAAAAGGAGTTATGATAATTATCTGGGAAAAATTATAAATATCCTAACAAGAAAAGGCTAAAAAGTATGAAAGAGAAATCTGAGATTAGATCTAAAATAAATTACAATATTGATAAAGAATTTTGTTAAAATAACAACCTTCCATTTAGTTAAATCCATTCTCTCTCTTGCTCCCAGTCTAATTAGCAGCCGTATCTATGGCTGAAGAACTCAGAGTTGAAATTTTGAGTCATTTGTCTCTTTTAGCCACACTAACTAGATATAGAATTCCTCTCTTTTATCCCTTCAGAATGTCACATACACAAGTCTGGGTTTGGGATAGATGGAGCCTGTTGACATGGATTTGAGGGATTTCAGGGGTCATCATTGTTGAAGGTCTGAAAAATGGTTGAGTCTTTAAAGAGTGTACAAATTTAACTTTCCTTTAAAAGGGGGACAAATCTTTTAGTTGACATCCACAGGCTTAAAGGAATTGGTGGACACATTAAACCAAGAGTTTCAGTGTGGGTTGGAGGAGGGATCAGGAAAACATGAAGAAAGGCAAGAGCAAGAACGAGGATGCTGGCAGCAAAATATCGATTTCACTCTTTTGATGAGGTCTGGTTCTATGTGTTCACATCCATCCTGGCTTATGCTCTTAAAGATCACATCCCTCTACACTTTCAAATCCACTGACCTGCCCAGAGTCGTTGGACTAATTTATCTCCATATTTTTTTTCAACCTCTTTCATCATTGCACTGCCCTGTCGAATCTATCTGATCCTCCCCTAGTTCTTTAGCTGGGAACACCCATCAAGGAAGAGACATGAACTTGAGAGTTTAGATATAGATTTTAGGGTCACTTTCAGGACTGGGTAAGAAGCATCAGCCAAGACTACAGGGTCCTGTCAGAATATCCTGGACTGTGTGAAAGCTGGTATCGCTCAGGATAGGCAGGCAATACTCTGGAAACCAGCAACACTTGAGACGTAGTGACTTCAAATAACAGAGGTGTATTTATCACTCAGTCTTCATGGTTGACTGGGGATTCTGCTCCACACTGTCAACATCCACACTCTGGGACTCAGACTGAGGGCGGCCATCCTCTGAAAACATGCAAAGCACGTGGTGGCTGGCTCTCAGAGCTCACATTTCACTGGCCAGTGTAAGTCATATGTGCTCAGTTGTGTCCGACTCTTTGTGACCCTACAGACTGTAGCCCGCCAGGCTCCTATGTCCATGGCAGGCACTGGTTAATAAAAATTAAAATAGTGGCTTTAATCTAGAGCAGCCACCCACCCCACCCCAAGACAATCCCCTACTCCCATCCTTACTACCTTATCAAGCCTCCACCTGGTCCTGCCAACTGGTCCCAGTTGCCTGGCAACCCCTCTTGTGGTTTTGTGTCTTGTGCTTACTCTGGCACTTGGATCTTAGCACCCCGTTTCCTTTTCACTCACTCTTGGCCTCAAAAGTGACTGCTCTAGCCCCCTTCCCCACATTTCAGAGGAAAGGAAGGAGAAGATGTTCTTGTCTAATTCCCACTGCAAATCTGGGCGCTAACTCTGCCAAAAGAGCCACATGGCATTTTCATGTAAGACTGAGAGGATTAAGTGGAAGGCTGTAGGATTCAGTTGTTGGCTGTGTTGAAATACCCATCTTCATAATTAGAGCCATTCTTCTTGTAGCACCTACATTTTGACCTCAGAACAGCGTATACTTGCTTTTACAATCCATCTTTTGCTGGCTCATTTAAATGGCAACCCACTCCAGTACCCTTGCCTGGAAAATCTCATGGATGGAGAAGCCTGGTAGGCTACAGTCCATGGGGTTGCAGAGTCAGACACGACTCAGCAACTTCACTTTTCATTATTGACTAACAGCTTTGCATTTTCTGGCTTAACATTTGCAGCCCTACTGAGCATTTTACTTCTCACATGGTTTCCTTTTAAGAATAGAACTAGATGAATGAAAGTGACCACCTCAAGAGAATCTCCAGCAGGGCTTTTCAAACTTGAAAACCCATACAGATGACCTGGGGGTCTTGTTAAGATACAGATTCTGATTCCACAGCCTGGGGTGGGCCCTGAAATTCTGCATTTCCAACCTGCCCTCAGATACTGCTGCTGCCATTGGTCCAGGAACCCCATTTTGAGGATCCAGGATCTCAGTGGCAATAATCTCAGTTCAACTTGCAATAATCACCCCCTCAGATAATCCTCTTTGGCTACCATACTGCCTCAGCGCAAAGCTTTACGTTTCTCTTGATTCCAGACTTCTGAGCTACGATTAATAAACAATAATTGGGTTAATGGAGATTGCATTTAAGATCCAGCATTTTCCACAAGCATGTGTGAAAGGAATCTGGTAGAACTCTGGACCTGCCGCAGGCAGATAATGGACAACTGGCAACTTTCCTCGTGTATCTTCCCAGTGATCTCCTCTGATGGGTCTGGAAAAGAGAAATGAAGATTGGAATGTTGCTCCAGAACCATTTCTGTGTGCAGGGACATTTTAGGTTGATGTGGCCTGAAGAGTTAGAACTGAACAGCTTCCTCAGGGGGTGTGTTCAGGTGTTGTAGATCTGAGACCCTGCAAGGCACAGAAATGCTCAGCACCAGTCAAACCTTCCTGAATGCAGCATGCTTTCAAACCGTGAACACATTCATGTGTAATTAACATTGGTGGCAAACAAGTCAGTGACTGTTTCTCATCTCCTATTTCTGATCACTCATTTCCCCCTTTGAGATACTTCTTTTGATTTTGGCTATTGATGCTGGATCACAGATACTTTTAGTCACTGCGGAGAACTTAAATCCTACCTTTTCCTAGCAGTAAAATTAGCCTTTGGCATGATAACTGCCCTTGCAACTCTGTTGGATGCCATATCCAGGTGAAGGCAACGGAAGTACTTGGCGAAGGCAGGCTAGGAGCCAGAGCTGGCCACAGGGCCCACTGGTCGTGATAGTGTGTTATCATCAGTTGTTTCTATGTCCATCTCCCTTCTCCCCCTTTCTTCATCCCGTCCCTATCTCCCAGAAACATTTCTGTTTTATCTTCTTAACCCTTGCAGATAGCGCAGTGGCTGGAAACTAACTCACTGAATGTGTGCTGATGAAGCCAGGCTGAGATTGTGATGATGAAGGTGCCTGAGATTGTCTGAGGCAAAATGACTCACACAGCCCTCTTTCTTGGCTCATCTATCACTGTTAGAAGGTGCGTCATATCCCTTAAATATTTGTGTCTCTGTATTTAAGGTTCGTATTTACCTTTTAAGGACCTAGTCCTCCCTCCTGAAGCTTAAGCTAATAGAAAGCAATAGATATAGGAAATTAAAAGAGAAAAATCTCTTCAACTTGTGTATGGCAATACAAGTTCAAAAATTAGGAGCTTCAGGGAGTTTGGCTGATCCAGCTATCAAAATCCTAGGGGTGATTTCATTTGTTGACCTTCTCCCCTCCTTCCAGGGTGCTTTATCTGTTTTTCTTTTTTCCTTCATAATATAAGCAGGAGATTGAGGCAACATGGACCTAAAAACATTTAGTTTATGATTTTCCTTGACCAGAGTTAACGTCAGTAGGAGATACCACAGGTCTGAGTACCCAAGAGATTTTCAAGTAAGCAGACCTCGTTTAGTCCAGTTTCCTTCCCTCATGAGTTCATCTTTTGTCTGATGTACAAAGCCTTCCAAAATTTCTACTGAGATCATTGTTCCACACATAGTTGCTATTTAATTCATTCGTATGTGGCAATTCTATTATACCAGTACCATGGGGAGTAACTCCCAGGGCAAGCAGGAGCGGTTCTATCTTTGATGAGGTCTCAGTTTTGCTTAATCTCTAGCTGAGCTCTTAGCTCATCTCATGTTACAGTCACAAGAATGTCATCTTTCTGAAGCATCACAGTGGCTTTTTCTAGATCCCTTGACCCATCCATTTTCCTCCTGAGCTGCTTTATTCATACTAATTAACCTTGATAACCTTCTCTCCTTTAATACACTAAACTCCTATTCAGATCTGCATTCAATAACACACATTTGAATTCCATCTTGGACTTTTGGGCCAAATGCCATTCCCTGTAGGACAGTCCAACCCTGACATCTGTTGTGGGGCCCCCTAACTGCCTATCTCTTCAACTCAGCATCCATGATTCTGACTGCTGAGTTTGTGAGCTTCTTGAAGGGCCTAGATCCTCTTCGTTAATCTGTGTCCTACAGTACGTTAGCACTGTGACCCTTGTTTTTGTTTCCCCAAATGAAAATGGCTTTTTCATTTATTTCTCATTATAAAAATAACGCATGCTTAGTGTCAAACATTCAAACAATACAGATAAGTATACTGAAGCCAGGAAAATAATACCTTACATTTTACCACTTGGAGATTAATATGGTTCATGATCTTTTGGACCCTTTTCTACACACAGACACAATTTTATGCAACTGGAATACACTCTTTTGGCCAAATAATATGTTACCATTTCAGCAAGTACAGATATTGAAATAGGTATTTATTTATTTGCACTGGATTGAACTGCCATATGAACAGAAGCCTAAGGCTATTTATAGTCCTTATACCTTTGCCTTATTTTGCTAGCCCTCCCCTTCTTTCCTTTCCCTCCTTTCTAACCAGGCCCCCCAGCAGTCCCTGAGGGGCAGCCTTGGCTGCAGCATGTGCCAGGGAGAGGAAGAGAAGGAAGGAGGTGCAGGTGGTCAGGCTGCGGGAGGTGCGTCGCATGCTGTCACTTCCAGGAGAATTGGCCCTCTCCACTCCTGCCAGGTGGGAGTTGAAGTGACGTCAATCTCTCTTTTTATAGTGCCTCCTGATTTTCTCTGCTCCCTCCACCCTTTGCCTACTTCTCAGGCAGCAGAAGGGAGGTATCTGCAGAGAGGGATCCGCACAGTCCGCAAGCTCCTCCAACGATTCTGATCTAGGGGCACACGGCTACTCTTGGAGACCTGCTGCTCGCCTCATTGCAGACCAGGTGCAGCTCACGGATGAATAGGAATCACCTGGGGAGATGGTTAATAACACAAACTCTTGCACTTCATTCCCGGAGATTCTGTTGCTGTAGAGCTGGGATATGGCCCAAGACTTGGTTGTCTTTTGTTTTGTTTTAAAAAACAAGATCCTTAAATGATCCTGGAGAGCAGCCAGTTTAGCCCATGCTCTACTCTTTGGCTATTCAAAGTGTGGTTCATGGACCAGCATCAGTGTCACCTGGGAGCGTGTGAGAAATGCAGAGTTTCAGGCCTCGCCCTAGACCTACTGAATCAGAGCCTGTATTTTAACAAGATCCCTGGATGAGTGGTCCTGCACTTTACAGTTCAAGAGGCACTGTTCCAGCCCAGTGCTATAGAATGGCAAAATTCTTCTTTGTGGGGTTAAGCTAATAACATTGTAACTTACTTGATTCCCACCTACTGAACTGTTAGTGGGATTTCACAAAATGTACCTACAACTTATGGTGACATTTTCCTAAATGAGAAGTGGTAACTAGTACAGCTAATTCCAAGTTAAAGGAATCTCTCCACCAGTTTGAACCTTAGCTTGTCTTTGATTTTATGCATGAAGTCCTCATGAAAGAAATCAAGGTTTGCATGAATATTTTAAATTGAAGGTTAAAATTGGACCATATTTTTCTCTTTAGAGTGATTTGACATCTCAGCTCTTAAATGACAAAGTTCTTGGTAAAATATTCAAATGGTCCTAGGTAATGTTTGTACCAACTTATGCACTGCTGAGTCCAGCCAGTAACAACTCTATTTCAAGAGAACAAAAACAGCAATTCAGTGTTCATTTAAATCAGTGAGCTCATACCCTTTGGCCAGCTCCTGTGGAGCCATCACTAAGGGAAACCTTTGGCCTTCTACATTGCTTATGAAAACCTCTTGAGTAGAATTGTGATTCACCTAGATTTGTCCCAGAAAAGTCATCCTTAAGCAGTTGCATGTTGAACATTCAAGTTATTGTTTCATAAAGACGCTGTAAAGAAATGCTTTCTTTTCTCCCACTTATGGAAATTCGTAGAATTATTCTTCCATTTAGTTAGGTTAGAATGCAAGGTAAAACCAAAGTCAAGTTGTTTGTGATAAGCTGACTTTCCGGGCCCCACTTCCACAGTTTTCTCCTTCAGGAGTTCTTAAAGCCTTTAACATTTCTGCACCTGCTTGTTTGTTTCAAAACTCACTTCCTGGATGATTTCCCAAACCTCTGTAACACTGCATCCATTAGAGACAGAAACCTCTCTCTCCATCCTCAACACGGCACAGTGCCCCTCAACCTGCGATGGGTTAAGCTGACTGTGGCATTAGTGCAGTGACTCCATGATGCCATCAACAAATTAAGCTGTGCCATTTGTGATGTGGAACTCATGTCCTCAGGTTCGCGATATGGCTGCTGTGCCTCCACGTGTTGTCTTTGATGAAGAAAGAATGGGAAAGGGAAGTATGCCTTTGTAAACAAGAATTTTCAGGCAGTCCCTTTCAATGGTTTCAACTTGTATCTCAGAAGCCAGAGCTGGGTGGCATGACCACCCCTAGCTGAAATAGAATCTGGACACACTGCTACCCCAGTTCCCAAATTGGAGTTCTGTAACCAGAAAACAAGGGAAGAGGAATGGATATTAAGTAGATAGTCAGCAAGACCAGCCACTGTCAGTAAGGTAATAAGGCATTCAAAGATATTTGGATTTTAAAGGGGAATAAAGCCTTCAGCCAAAGGAATAAACCTTGAATCATATAATTTCAAGCCTTAGCTACTGTGTACTTAATTTTTCTTTTTTTTGCTACTGTGTACTTAGACTTTGTGTCTAGGGATGAGAAATTCCTATTGCCTTTCAGCTCTTCCTCTGCAGAAGACATGCCTGCTCTGAGTGTAAATTAGAGCATGCTTAGAGAAGAAACCACAGACTCCAGTGTGAGACTTAGGTCCACCTGGCTCAGCCTCAGCTGTGCTTTGGGGAGTGATGTTCCTAACCAGTCTCTAAAACAGAAAGATCTTCCCAAATTCCTGCTTTTATTGTGTGAAGGTGTTAGAACAGTTATCTTGAAATGTGTTTTATATGATCAGTTAGTCGTTTTGATCTGAGTGAGATTGTAATGCAATCTATACATGCTTTATTTTTAAAATGACATGTGTTTAAGGTAAGGGCTTAATAAAATCAAATTCTTACTAGACCTTGATGACTATTGAGGATGCTCTGCTTTTTCTGTCTGGACAGGCCCTTGATCTGGCATTTACACTCTCTAGGAGAGAGCAGTCTAGAAGAGAGAGGAATGGATGCCTTCTGCTTCTAAAGTTGAGTGTGAAAGAGAATGGGAGGCAGGCTTCTGGGGTGAGTGGGCTTGCATAGCTATGGAAAATAGTGACTTCCACTGAAATAGGTTTGGTGATCAGGTCTTGAGACTGAGAGCAAGGGAAAGGAGACTTTCCCCCTGCTTTTAGGAACCAGAGGGAGAGTTTTGAAGAATGAAGATAGGAACCTTAGTGCCAGGAAAGGTCAGAGGGGCTTGGCAGTGTCAGAGAGGCCAAGGATGCTTTGTGTGATCAAAATAAGGTACCAGGCAGAAAAAGTTACTAGAAAGGTCTAAAAGGAAAGAGTAAGGAACTGTTGAGGCCAGAGTTCTAGAAACCAAGCCCAGGTCAGAGTTTGGGCCACAGTCCCTACTTCCTGCTCCCCTGTAACTCTGAGGGATCTAGGTGGTACTCATGGGGTCTCCAAGAGCCTGCAGGACTACATGTCATCATAAGTGCACAGACTATTAAAAGCCTGGGGAAAGGTCCCTGTTACAGTTGTCTCACAGCCTAACAAACCATCCCAAATTGGTTGTGTAAATCACAGCCAGTGTTTTACTATGCTCACAGCTTCTGGGGTCAAGAATTCAGACAAGGCACAGTGGGGATGGCTCATCTCTGGGCCATGCTGTGTGGATCCACAGCTGGTTTTGAGGAGACTCGAGTGGCTGGGGGCTGGAATCATCTGGAGGCTTCTTCCCTCACATGCCTGGGGTCTGCGCTGGAACGACTCAGTGACTGGGCACAGCAGAACTGCGGACCAGAGGACCTACATGTGGCCTCTCCATGTGACTTGGGCTCCTCACAGTGTGATGGCTGGATTCTGAGAGAGAAAGTCCCAAGTCCCCTGGATGATGCAAGTGTTCCTGGAGAGCCAAGGCAAGTTGCATGGCCTTTTATGACCTACCCTCAGAAGTCACAGAGCATCATTTTCACCTCTGTCTTGTGATCAAAGCAGCTGTAAGCCTGCCTAGACTCAAGGTAAGGAGTTTTCGAGCAGTCCTTTCTTGATGGGAGTAGTGGCAAAGAATTTGAAGCCTTTAAACAAACAAACACAGAGTGCCCACTCCCTGAACTTGCAGTTGAAAATCTTGGCTATACATTTTCTAGCTATGTCACCTTGGACAAAAGCCTCAACTGCTCTGACCTCTGCTTTTCTCATCTCCCAAACAATAGGTACCATCTTATCAGTTTGGGTAGGGACTAAATGAGATAAAGTTAAAGAAATCTCTAGAACAAAATGCCTTCACTATTGCTTGAGCCTAAATCTGAAGAATGCTCAGGGAATACCATGCCTAAAGTCAGGGCTATTTTTCTCAGGTGTGGAATAAGAGATTAAACTGAAAGATGTATTGTGCTTTTGACAAATGCACATCTATTAAAAATCTACTACATTCTAGGCATGTCCTCCTGGCCAGGGACATTCCTCATACAAGGGTTAGACTTGCATCCAAATACGAGACATGATATTTCAGGCAGTTATGGACACAGATATTTTCTGAGCATCTTCTCCTTCCTCCAACCATAAATACTGTTCAGAAGTGAACTTTAGAAAAATTTTTGGCATACTTGAACTTTTCTTTCTGTAGTTTTTGCAGGTATTTTATTTTTCCATTCTTGCATCTATTAAGCTTCTTGCATCCTAAAAACATCCAATTGATTAAGTTGTAATTCTCTGGAAAAATGAGAAACTGACTATGCTTAGATGAAGTCCTCTCTTGAAGATGTTTATCTCTGAGCAAAGAAGAGTGGTTCCTGGAGACTGTATCATTCCGGTGACATGGTGGAACAGTTTCAATTAATCCATGAAATGGATGAGCCACCTGAGGAGGCTGTCAGGAGAGTCTGATATGACAGATAGCAGTTTGTGCTGCAATACCACACACTCTTTGCTCTGGGAGGAGCACAGATCATGGGTAATATCTCGACTTCTATACTAAAGATTACTGGGAGGAAGAGCTACAGTGGATGAAGGAAAAATCTCAGGATTCAACAAGCAACATTGCTGAAGCCAATAAAGGTGGAAAATTTCAGGCCAGCTTTCTGCCCATGGGGTGGTTGTGTTGTTTTCAGTCTATGGGCTCAGTGTGCCATATTGTAGATCACATCCTTCTAGCAAAGTTCATTTACATACATGAAAAAAGAAAACTTAGTAACAGAAGGTATAGAAATAGAATATTTTGATCATGAGATACTGAAGTAGTTCTTAGATAACTCAGCAGTGGCCACAGGACTGGAAAAGGTCAGTTTTCATTCCAATCCCAAAGAAAGGCAATGCCAAAGGATGCTCAAATTACCACACAATTGCATTCATCTCACACACTAGCAAAGTAATGCTCAAAATTCTCCAAGCCAGACTTCAACAGTACGTGAACTGTGAACTTTCAAATGTTCAAGCTGGATTTAGAAAAGGCAGAGGAACCAGACATCAAATTGCCAGCATCTGTTAGATCATGGAAAAAGCAAGAGTTCCAGAGAAACATCTACTTCTGCTTTATTGACTATGCCAAAGTCTTTTACTGTGTGGATCAGAACAAACTGTGGAAAATTCTTAAAGAGATGGGAATACCAGACCACCTGACCTGCCTCCTGAGAAATCTGTATGCAGGTCAAGAAGCAACAGTCAGAACTGGACATGGAACAAAGACTGGTTCCAAATTGGGAAAGGTGTAAATCAAGGCTGTATATTGTCACCCTGCTTATTTAACTTATATGCAGAGTACATCATGTGAAATGCTGGGTTAGATGAAGCACAAGCTGGAATCAAGATTGCCAGGAGAAACATCAATAACCTCAAATACACAGATGACACCACCCTTATGGCAGAAAGTGAAGAGGAACTAAAAAGTCTCTTGATGAAAGTGAAAGAGGAGAGTGAAAAAGTTGGCTTAAGACTCAACATTCAGAAAACTAAGATCATGGCATCTGGTCCCATCACTTCATGGCAAATAGATGGGGAAATAGTGGAAACAGTGGCTGACTTTATTTTTCTGGGCTCCAAAATCACTGCAGATGGAAACTGCAGCCATGAAATTAAAAGACGCTTACTCCTTGGAAGAAAAGTTATGACCAACCCAGACAGCATATTAAAAAGCAGAGACATTACTTTGCCAACAAAGGTCCATCTAGTCAAGATTATGGTTTTCCCAGTAGTCATGTATGGTAGTGGAGTTGGACTATAACGAAAGCTGAGCACCAAAGAATTGATCCATTTGAACTGCGGTGTTGGTGAAGACTCTTGAGAGTCCTTTGGACAGCAAAGAGATCCAACCAGTCCATCCTAAAGGAGATCAATCCTGAATATTCATTGGAAGGGCTGAAGCTGAAGCTAAAACTCCAATACTTTGGCCACCTGATGGGAAGAACTGACTCATTTGAAAAGACCCTGATGCTGGGAAATATTGAGGGCAGGAGGAGAAGGGGACAACAGAGGATGAGATGGTTGGATGGCATCACTGACTCGATGGACATGAGTTTGAATAGGTTCTGAGAGTTGGTGATGGACAGGGAAGCCTGGTGTGCTGCAGTCCATGGGATCACAGAGTTGGCCAAGACCGAGGGACTGAACTGAACTGAAATGAAAATGTAATGTATTATAACCAAAGGCAGTTGGTGCTCTTACACCCCAAACCCCATTCCCTTTGCTCCTCTGTGATTTCAGTGGTAGTTGTGGTGCTATTTCCTAGAGTGTTCTCGTGAGTTACTGCTGCATCTTACTTAGCTGGTACATACAGCAGCCTGAGAGTATGGCACAGAGGGGTGCATGGGAAGGAACATCACTGGATACTACTTTGAAACAGAGGGAGACAGGCGTGGGCAAGAAATGTTTCCTGTGTGATGAAGGAAGAATTCCAAGGCACATTCTACACTGTTCCCCAGTGGGGTGCGGGTAGGAATGAGCCCCAGGTGCCCATAGCAGTAATCAGGTCATTAACACACCCTTCCCTGGCTTCCTTCCTTCTCTGCCTTACCCTTCCTGCTCCTTCCTTCCTGATCCCTGAGATCACCTTCCAAGTGAGTCACCTGCATCCACATCTTTGTTTCATACTCTGCTTTAAGGGAAGCCCAAATTAAAACCTCAAGAGTCCTGGCTGAGTTGGACCTGAAATTCAGATATGCCCCAGGGAAGGAGTCCCCCAATTCCAACTCTAGTATCTATTGCTTGTACTAATTGTCATGGGAGATGAAGACCCCCCTGAATAGTGTCCTCAAGGTGGTACAGACTTACAAAGACACTTCCTGATGGACTAAGGTAAGGATTAGGGCTTCTGAGAGAGAAATCACCTTAAAGGGAAAAGGAGTCTGTTGCAATTCATTCATTTGTTCAAAAGACAGATATTGAGGGTCTACTATGTTCCAGGTATGGGCTTCTCAGGTAATGCTAGTAGTAAAGAACCCTCCTGCCAATGCAGGAGACCTAAAAGATGCAGGTTCAGTCACTGGGTTGGGAAGATCTCCTGGAGGAGGGATGGCAGCCCATTCCAGTATTCTTGCCTGGAGAATTCCATAGACAGAGGAGCCTGGAGAGCTACAGTGCATGGGGTCGCAAAGAGTTGGACATGACTGAAGTGACTCAGCATGAGCATGCATGTTCGAGGTACAGTTGTATATGTTAGGGATCCATCTACCAATGAAAGCGTGAGAAATACTTGTACTCATGAGTTTATATTCCAGTGAAAGAAGATAGAAAATAAACAATTAAAATACAAAGAAGTAAATTTCAGATTAATTTTGAAGAAGTTAATGGCTAGGGTAGAGTAAGTAAGGGAGATTGGCAGGACAGGGAAAAGGGCCTTGGAGTTAACATGAGTGGGATGGTGTCTTAGTCTGCCTGGGCTGCCATAACAAAATACCACAGACTGGGTGGCTTAAGCAACAGACAGTAATTTTCTCACAGTTCTGGAAGCAAAAAGTCCATGATCAAGCTGCTGGAAAATTTGGTTTCTGGTGAAAGCTCTCGTCCTGACTTGTCGATGGCTGTTTCTTGCTATGACCTCATATGACCTTTCCTCTGCGCTTCCTCTGTGAGGGAGTGAATTCTGATGTCTCTTCCCCTTCTTATGAGAACAATGGCCCTACCACATTAAAGGCCCAAGATTATGGCCTCATTAAACCTTTATTGCCTCCTTATAGGTCCTACTTCCAAATAGAGTCACTTTGGGGTTGGTTAGGGCTTCAACATATGAATTTAGGGGGTATAATTCTGTCCATAACAGGTGTTTTGGGTAGGCATCTTTTACAAGATGCAAAACCATGCAGGAAGTGAGCAAGTTATCCATGTGGCTATCTGAGGGAAGGATATTCCAGGAAGAAGAAACAGTGAGTACAAATGTCCTGAAGTGAACCTGCCTGCCCTGACAGGAATGTCCAAGAAATAGTGAGGATGTCAGTGCAGCTGAAGTGGAGGTTGTCAAGGGAGTTGTGGGATATGAGACTGAAGACAGAAAAGAAAGGTGGGTCAGATCACAAAGGGCCTTTTAGGGCATTGTACAAATGCTGCCTTCCACAGTGGAAGACATGGAGAGCCACACTCAGCAAGAAGGGCTAAAGTCTGGATGAGGAGCAGTGGTTTCACATACAGATGGCATGGTGGTCCTGATCTAGGTATACTTGTTATCTTCTGTTGAATGAATGAATGAATGAAGACTACTCTAGGAAGAACAAGGCACTATGATTATTAGCCAAAATAAACACAGTCACTAACCTATATAATTTTTTGGGGCTCAAGTAAGCTGTGTGTGTGTATTCAGTTGTGTCCAACTCTCTGCGACCCTATGGACTGTCGTCCGCCAGGCTCCTCTGTCCATGGGATTCCCAGGCAAGAATATTGGAGTGGGTAGCCATTTCCTCCTCCAGGCAATCTTCCCAATCCAGGGATCAAACCTACATCTCTGGTGTCTCCTGTATTGGTAGGTGGATTCTTTACCACTGTGCCACGTGGAAAGACCCAACCTGTCTGTGGCTGCCATGTAACAGAGCAAAAATCATAGGGAGAGAAGCCTGGAAGTGTCACTGGGGACTGCAGCCAATGCCAAGACTGCTCAGTAAGGAGAGACTCAGTGCTGGCAGATGACCAGCCCAGAAAAACACAAGGGTCTTGTTGCAGAAAGAATTGGACAGAGCAGGGGAAAAAGAAAGAACAGTCAAGAAACAGACTGCTTTGTATGCAGGAATTGGAGTACTATATGAGAAAAGCAGCATCTCAAATTTGTGGTGAAAGAAGAAATAATTTAACAAATGATGCTAAGACACTTGATTAATGAAGTGGAAAAAAATTTATTTGGAGCTCTATTTAAATCTAGATAGATTAAATATTTGAGCATTTGAAATAAAAAAATATTGTTGGAGAAACCATAGGTACATATCTAAGGTTGGGAAGGACTTTCTAAGCATACTTTGGTAGGAGAAATCAGAAAGAAAAAGACTGAAAATTTTGACCATAAAGAGGTTTAGAGTTTCTATGTGGAACAAGCACCATAAAGACAGATGTAAAACTGGAAAAATATATTTGTAATATTCATGACAGAGTAAAGATTAATACCCTTAGCATTTAAAAAGTTATTATAAATCTATTAAATAATAAAAACAAATAAAAACTGGATTAAGTTTGTGAATAGTAAACTTACCAATGAAGAGACACATGAAACATTAAAAATGTGAAAAATCAATGCAAATTAAAATAATAATGAGATATCATTTGTCAGATTAGCAAGGATAAAAAGACTGCAGACACATAGTCTTGGCTAAGATGTTGGAAAGCAGTAACTTTTTAAAATATTGCTGGTTGTTACTGATAGACTTATTCTGTTGAGAAATTTGGCAATATACATCATATCAATGTATATATTATTTATCTCAAAAAGTCCACTTCTAATCATTTAACTCAAGACAATTACTCCATGTACATGTAAAGATGGGTAGACAAGAATGTTTCTTTTTATGCTGTTCATGAAAAAAAATAGGGAATAATCTAATATCTAACAATAAGAGATGGCTTAAAGAAAAGTGTGCCTAAAATGGAATAGTATGCAGCAATTAATAATAACAATAAAGCTGCATATCAATGTGAAAAAAGTCTCTATAAATTGTGTGTCGAAGATACAACTCACAAAATGAAAAGATAGCCTAAACTAGGGGAAAATATTTGCCAATGATGCAACTGATAAGGGCTTAATTTCCAAAGTATACAAATAGCTCATACAACTCAATAACAAATAATGAAACAACCCAATAAAAAAATGGGCAGAAGACCTAAATAAACATTTCTCCAAAGAAGACATACAGATGACCAATAGGTATACGAAAAGCTGCTCAACATTGCTAATTATTAGAGAAATGCAAATGAAAACTACAATAAGATACCACCTCACACCAGTCTTCTAGAATGACCATTATTAAAATGTCTACAGATAACAAATGTTGGAGAGGGTGTAGAGAAAAGGGAACCCTTCTGCACTGTTGGTGGGAATGTAAATTGTTGCAGCCACTGTGAAGAACAATATGGAGGTTTCTCAAAAAACTAAAAATAGAGTTGCTATATGATCCAGCAATTGCACTCCTGTGCATATACCCAGAAAAAACTATAATTCAAAAATATGCATGCATCCCTACATTCATGGGCTTCCTTGGTGGCTCGTGTGGTAAAGAATCTGTCTACAATGCAGGAGACCTGGGTTCAGTTCCTGGGTGGGGAAGATCCCTTGGAGAAGGGAATGATAACCCACTCTGGTATTCTTGCCTGGAGAATCCCATGGACAGAGGAGCCTGGTGGGCTACAGTCCGTGAGGTCGCAAAGAGTCAGACCCAACTGAGCGATGATGAAAAAGAATATATTATATATATGTATAAATGAAAAAGAAGATACAACTCACAGATCTCCAGATACTGTGGAATATAACACCATGTGCTTGCATGTACATACCTGCATAGAAAAAAATAATATAAAATAATAACAGTATTCTCTCTGGGTGATGTTACTCTGTGATTTAAAAAAAAAGTTTTCTTTTTGCTTATCTATATTACCTATTTAATTTATAATGATGTTGTAGAATTTGAATAATAGAGCAATATTTTAAAAAGTAAATTTTAAGTTGTATGTTTAAATTATTAAATTCTTATATACCTAATATTGAATTTTTTTCTGACACTTTTCGAGGTAAGATTTTTTTCAAGTCTAACTGATCTAATTTTTAAAATGATATTTATGTCAAGGAAGTCTTATGTTTTACATAAAGAGTATTTCCTGTGGGTGTCAATTTGGCCTTTACCTCATTATTATGACCAATATATTTTTCTCTCTGACATCTGACATTAAAGAAATGAGAATGTTGACATAGATTCATCACGTGCAACTGGCTTGTCCCACCCACATCCATGTCCTCTGAGAGGGCCTAGAAAATACTACCTTCATGATGGCAATAAAGAATAAATTGGTGAAGATAAATCAGCGTCTTTGAAAAGTGCCATATTGGTGACGGGGACAAAGACAGGAAATGTACGATTGAAATAGAGTGATTGAGGCAGAGGCTGAGTAATAATAGCCCTCAGTCACCAGACACCAATGGATGTGGTTACCACAATGGGTGACAAACCCAAATGTTTGTCACAATGACTTGACTACATGGATCTTTGGTGGTGGCTAATTGATTACGATGTATCCAGGACTGAGACAAATGACAGCTCACTGAAACTGTTCCTAATTTGTATAATCTAGAGTCTTCAACTTTTGATGAACAGAGATTGAATCATGTTAGAATGTATGGGATCCTCTTCCAATTCCTAGCCTCCAGTCAATCCTTAGATCTAGCCCCTTCAATATTCCAGTTGGATTGGTCCTTCTGAATCTAGCTTGAACTCTGGCTGATGGCTGAAGACATTTAAGAGAAAACACGCTTCAATTCTAGTACTGGGAAATTCCAGCATAGGAATAGGCAGAAAAAAGTAACTTGTGGGTCAAAGGCTACTTCAGGGTCATTACAACATGCCAATCCCCCTAGACCACAGGCAGTTTTTCAACTGGGGTGTTGAATCTTCTCAGATGGGTGAAACTTGTCTGTAAGTTACCTTCTGACTAGCTGTCAAAGATTTTCCTGGTTGCTTTGATGGATGTAATAGAATCTGTAAACTAATGGTAGGAATAGTTGGTCATGTTTTGGAGGCTTGTCTGTTAAAGGCTTGTGGTTCAACACCGTTTCAATAAGCCCACTTCAATATCTGACACAGTAGTTGGTGTATAATATATGTGCTAAGTCATTTCTGTTGTGTCTGACTCTTTGCAACCCTATGGACTGTAGCCTGCCAGGCTCCTCTGTCCATAGGATTTCCCAGGCAAGAGTACTAGAGTGGATTGCCATTTTCTTCTCCAGGGGATCTTCCCGACCCAGGGATCAAACCCACATCTCTTATGTCTCTTGCATTGGCAGGAGGGCTCTTCACCACTAGCGCCACCTGGAAAGCTGTAGATAATAAGTGATCAGTAATTGTTTGTTAGTTGTCTCAGGACCATACTTGAATCTTCTCAGACAACCAGAACTCACCTTGCTTTCAAAATAAGATACATATTTTTCTTATTATAAAAAGAATGCATTGCTATTATTGAAAGTTTGGGAAATAAATGGAAAACTATAGGAGAAAATAATAGTAACTCATATCTTGCATGCTTAGTTGCTCAGTCATGTCTGACTGTGACCCCATGGACTGTAACCCACCAGATTCCTCTGTCCATGGAATTCTTCAGGCAAGAATACTGAAGTGGGTTGCCATTTCCTTCTCCAGGGGATCTTCCAGACCCAGGGATTGAATCTGGGTCTCCTACATTGCAGGCAGATTCTTTACCATCTGAGCTACCAGGGAAGCCCTAATAACTCATCAACACTCTCAGAAATAATGGCTATTAAATTTTAGGGATATACTTCATTTTAATCTTTGTTATCTGCCTCTCCCAAACACAAACTGAGACAGTTCATACTATGTATTTAGGTCTATATCCACAATTTTTTGACATTAGGGACTGGGTTCCATGAAATAATACTCCATCACATAGATACACTTAACATTTTTTAAAATGTATTATTTTATTGTTAAATAGGATTTTGCCTTGATTTAAAAATTATGGGTAACAAACATCTTTGGGCATACATCTTGTTCACATTTTAATCATTTCTGTAAGATAAAACTCTATAAGGAGAATTACTTGGTCAAAGGATTTAAATATTGTATTTAAGAACTTGATGAATATTGCAACATCATTTCCTAGTTTGTATCTATTTACACTCTGAGAATTATGGTATTTGGCTGACTGTTCCTTCATTAGCAATTAGTGTCTTTTTTTCTTTTCTTTTCTTTATTTTTTATTTATTTATTTTTTCCATTTATTTTTATTAGTTGGAGGCTAATTACTTTACAATATTGTAGTGGTTTTTGCCATACATTGACATAAATCAGCCATGGATTTACATGTGTTCCCCATCCCGATCCCCCCTCCCACCTCCCTCTCTATCCTATCCCTCTGGGTCTTCCCAGTGCACCAGCCCTGAGCACTTGTCTCATGCATCCAACCTGGGCTGGTGATCTGTTTCACCCTTGATAGTATACTTGTTTCAATGCTATTCTCTCAGAACATCCCACCCTCGCCTTCTCCCACAGAGTCTAAAAGTCTGTTCTGTACATCTGTGTCTCTTTTGCTGTTTTGCATATAGGGTTATCGTTACCATCTTTTAAAATTCCATATATATGCATTAGTATATTGTATTGGTCTTTATCTTTCTGGCTTACTTCACTCTGTATAATGGGCTCCAGTTTCATCCATCTCATTAGAATGGATTCAAATGAATCCTTTTTAATGGCTGAGTAATATTCCATGATGTATATGTACCACAGCTTCCTTATCCATTCATCTGCTGATGGGCATCTAGGTTGCTTCCATGTCCTGGCTATTATAAACAGTGCTGCGATGAACATTGGGGTGCACGTGTCTCTTTCAATTCTGGTTTCCTCGTTGTGTATGCCAAGGAGTGGGATTGCTGGGTCATATGGCAGTTCTATTTCCAGTTTTTTAAGGAATCTCCACACTGTTCTCCATAGTGGCTGTACTAGTTTGCATTCCCACCAACAGTGTAAGAGGGTTCCCTTTTCTCCACACCCTCTCCAGCATTTATTGCTTGAAGACTTTTGGATAGCAGTCATCCTGACTGGCGTGTAATGGTACCTCCTTGTGGTTTTGATTTGCATTTCTCTGAAAATGAGTGATATTGAGCATCTTTTCATGTGTTTGTTAGCCATCTGTATGTCTTCTATGGAGAAATGTCTGTTTAGTTCTTTGGCCCATTTTTTGATTGGGTCATTTATTTTTCTGGAATTGAGCTGCAGGAGTTGCTTGTATATTTTTGAGATTAATCCTTTGTCTGTTTCTTCATTTGCTATTATTTTCTCCCATTCTGAAGGCTGTCTTTTCACCTTGCTTATAGTTTCCTCTTTTTTTTTCTTTTAATTCTTTGCTAATTTGATAGATAAAAGTGTAAACTTAGAGTATCAGTTACCTATTGGTATGTAACAAACAACCCCAAAGTTTAGTAAACTTAAACAATGACTTGGTATTTCTCAAGATAATATGGGCTGCCAAGTCAGGGCTATGTGGTCTTCTCCTGGTCTTAGGTCATTTATGCATCTGCAGTCCTGTGACAGCTCGCTGGAGCTGAAGGGGCTAAGATGGCCTCACTCAAATGTCTGGAAGTGATTTCCAGCTGTTTGCTGTTACCTTTTTTTCTTCCCATCATGGTCTCTTATTTTGCAATATATGTTAGATCAAGCTTCTTCACAGTCTCAGGGTCCCATTATGGTGGCAAGATTGAAAAGGGAGGCCCCACAAGGCCTAAGCTCCAGAACTAGAACAAAGTAATTTCTACCCTATTCTTTTGGTCCAAGTAGGTCATATTGCTATCCCAGCTTCAAGGGGTAGGGCAATAGACTGCATTTCTTTATGAAAGGAGTATCAAAGTCACACTGCAAAGGAGCATAGACTCAGAGAGGTGTGATTCACTGGGGGGCCATTACTATCACTCTTTATCATGTTATTAAATTTGATTATCTTCAATTGTGAATGAGGTTATTTTCTAGCTATTTGCATTTCTTTTTTACATCGTCTTTTGGCCATTGTTATATCATGTTTTAGGATTATCTTACCAATTTTCAAGAACTCACATATTATGGATATTAATTTTAGTTTATCATGTTTGCAGATATATTTCTCAATTTGTTGATTTACTTCTCATGTTGTGTATATATTTTTCTTTGCCATTTAAAAAATACTTTTAAATTTAAGAAACCACTAAACAATCAGATACCTATTTTTCTAGCTGTTATGCAGGTTGATCATGTTTAATTGTTTAATCTATTAAAGTTCATTTTGGTGCATAATATGGTAATAGTTTAATACGATTTACTTTTATAGCTGTCAATTTCTACTCTATACTTCTTATGGAAAAATTCATCCTTTCCCAACTGATTTGTAATATCTACTCGCCCTATAGTAAATACTCATGGATTCCAGAGTTTTGTTCTGTTTATTTGCTGTATTTCTGTTTTATAGCTCTCTCTATAAATATTTTCCCAGTAACTCATTATTTCAACTATTTGAGATGTATAAATAGCTTTAGTATCTAGAAGAGCAAGCCAACTGTCATTTCTCTTCAAAAGTTTTCTTGGTATTTTTCACCTGCTTATTCTGCCAGATAAATTTCAGAAATATACTGTCAAATTTAAATCTATCTTCCTGAGCTTATGATCAGGACTGCATTACCCCTCCTTTGGGAAGAATGGTGATTTTTATAAGATTAAGTTTGCCCAATCAGGGACATGGTATCCAAGTCTTTTTTCTCTTAGTAAGAGAATATTTATATATATATATATGTGTGTGTGTGTGTGTGTATACCAAACATTTCTTATTACTTCTAGGGTATGTTTTTAGGCTGTGTTATTGCATTTCATTATATTTCTGCTTATTACATAAAGTATTGATTTCTTTATAATTATCCTGCATCCAGCCATTTTTGAATGTTTGTATTAATTCTAATAGTTTTCCTATTGATTCTCTTGCCTTAACTGGTATGCAATTTTAATGTCTGCAAATAATAAAAAATAATAAAAATTCTTTCTTCTGCCTGCCAAGTCTTTTTGTAATTTAAACATCTTATTGTATTGGCCAGAGATTCCAAAACAATATTAGATAGAACTGGTCTGGTTTTGCAAGCAATAGCAAAGAGGTTTCATAACCAGAAACTCATTCTAATGTTTCAAATTTTATGCTATAATATATAGTATGTATGTAGTGTGTATTACATCTGTTTTGCCAATCCCAAGGTTGACTACGTCATTTACTACTGTTTGTTTCTTTTTTAAATTATTCCTCAGAGTGTGTGATAAAGAATATTCACAGATTCTTTGTGAAAAAGCTCTATAGTCACATGACAAGAATTAGTATATCATTTCTTTATTTTCTTTTCTCTCCTTTCCCTTTTACTTCTCTATTTCTTGTTTATTGAAAGTTCTCAGATTCGTGATCTTCCCTGGGTCATTTCCAAATTTTCCATGTGTTTGTTTAACTATGAAGTGTGGCAATGGAACCCCTCTTCTGGAAAGGGGTTAAATCTTGTGGTTAATTGGAAGGATTAATTCACAGTTCTTACCAGTCATAATTTCAATGTTTTGTTGCTTTCTAGTGTGCACTGCTCAGCCTTTTGTTATGGAAATTAGGTCTTTATCTGACATTAAGTCACATCTTGTTCAACTGACATTTACTTCTCAATGGCAAATAGGCTCATTACCAAAAAGCCCTCCCTAATTCTACCATGCCTCTTCTGCCCTACTTCTCTACTACTCTTTACAGAAAAACTTTTCAAACAGTTCACCCATGTTGTAGCATGTATCAGAATTTCATTCTTTTCATGGTCAAACAATATTTTATATAGATATATATTTGTATATATTTATATTTTTTATATATATCACATTTTACTTATCCATTCATCTGTTGATGAACATTTGCATACCTTACTTCTTCTTTCAGGTCTCTTCTCAAATGTTCTCTTCTTATAGAGCCTTCCCTGACTACCCTGTCTGAAAGAGTACCCTCTCAATAGCACTATCTCCTTACCCTCTCTTACTTTCTTCACAGACACATCCAACCCTGTATTATATGTATGTACGTATTTATTTATTTTTGGTTCTCTATCAGTGTCTCATTCACGGGCATAAATGTTCTATAAGGACAAAGACTCAGACCAATGAGTTCACTGTGTCTCTAGCTCCTTGATCAGAGACTTACCCAGGAAGCTGCTCCATACTTATTAAACGAGTGATTGAATTCACCTGCTTGTTTTCCAGTCTCACAATCCATCTATTTCATTTCATTCTAAGGAGAAAATGCATTTCCAGTCTCCTGTCTTTGGGGGAAGTTTTCTACAACTGGTGGCTCTTTATCCATTGGCAGGCATTTGATTTTGAAAGACTTTGGATGTATCCATTAAACTTTTGGACAAATACTACATTTGAGCTGCAGAATCTCTCTGGTCTTTGATTTTTGTTTTAGTTTCTCTTTTACATGGTTTGATCTGTGCTTCTTCATTAATCTGAGGTGAGACAATAGCTTTGTGTTTTCTACATGCCAAATTAAAATTATATTTAAAGTCTCCACTAGAAATGTATTTACAAAAATAAAACTTTATAGAAATTGCTTGCATAAGACTGTACTAGTGTTAGTCAAGTTACCTCAGCCCCTATTAGAGCATAAGCTTTCTCTTACCTAAAGAATCCTAGGAAAGAATGTGTATATTTACATCCTACTTCATTCTAGAAAAGGATTTGTGGTAGAGTATACTAACAATCAGAGAAAATGAGTAAATTGGGGTAAGGCAAAAATAAGTTTCTAAAAAGTGAAGTAAATATTTGCCACCAGTCATTACATTAAAATGTGAAAGAAGAGAAGGTTGCAATAGGAAGTGTTTTTGGAACTGAAAAAGTGCCATATGAGTGTTTCAATTGCCGAAGGACAATGATGGAAATGAATTTATTTTTGCTTTTACAGATTAAGCCATGATTTGAGTAGACTAGTTTTTTTAACTGCTTGAGAAATATTTGGATTTTCCATGGTTTTTTAGGTATTTTTACTTATTTTATTTAGATCAATTGATAATATTTTTATTAGCCTTCTGAAAGTTAGCATTCTAAATATTCTGACTATCACCTCTGGATTTGGTATTATTTTATTGTTCTGCACTAACATTGGCAATTCTGTTGTATGTCTCTACTGAGTGCTAGCTTTGGGCCTAATTTTTTGTTATTGCTCTATTTATGGATTGAGGTAACATAGAAAGCAAAAGAAAATTCAATGAACAAACCATAATGTCAGGAGTGTTTGCAATACATTCAGTTCAACAATCATCTGTCAGATACTTGCTGAATGAGTCATGAACTCAAGTGTGTCTACAGACCAAGCAGATAAATTAGCAAAGCAAGCCATGTGTATGGAAAATCAATTACCAGAAATATAATCAAGCTTTCTTTGTTTTTACTGAAATATAGTATAAAGAGATAACATAATAAACAGAGATATGCTAATGGTTATCATATTTTATTATATACAGGGGGAATGCAAATTGAAAATAGAGATAGATAACTATTAATTGTTTTCTTTCATGTTTCATTACTCTTTTGATTTGGAACTGGAAAGCAGGCACCTTAACTTCCATGAAAACATGAAGTGTCAGGTCTTATATTTCACATTGTGAGGTGCAGGGTTAAAATTAAGCCTTGAATCCTCTAACTAATTTTGATTCTTAATTAAATTCAGCCTCATAACAAAAAGAAGCTCTTCATAAAGTGATAGTTTGAACGTGGGTAGAATCCTTGCACAGTGTTTTTATATTTAGGATAAATAAATGTCATTACTTCACTTTTAGTATTATATTGCTCTGTAGTTCAATAACTTCTATTTGGAGCTCCCAGTTCACACTATCAATGCTAGCTGGGGAAGATGAACTGAACAAAGCTAGCTTATTTTCATAAAGTTTCAGTTTAAGAACATATATTTGGAATTTGGGATTTAATTTCACACTTTTGGGAATGTTACTCTGTCTATCGCTGTCATTTATTTTAATAAAGGCAAGTAGGTGAGATTTTTCTCTGACAAATGAAATGCCTAAATATTCATTTTTGGGGGTTAATGAACAAAACAAATTACTCCATTTGATAATGTTCTTGATCAGAAATATTCAAAATATTTAGAAGGGTCATAATGTCAAGTCTTTGATCCAGCTTTTGCTGCTAAGTTGAGATAGGTATTTTTCCTTTGGTAACATGACATCATCATTTAAACAAATAATTCAACACCCATTTATGATTTTTGAAAAATCTCAGGAAACTAGGAAACTATTGAAGCAATACTAAACTTCTTGCCTCCACAGTCCCCTAATAACATTCACATGATGTGGTGTTGGTGACGTTATTACATACTAATGATGCATCATCCGTCCCGCTGTCCATGACTCTTTCAGATGCTGTAATTGTGCTCTGTTGATGATGATCACAAATGCAAGTCATACTCAGAGAGCGCAGGAAAAGGTGAACAAGTCATTTCCTAGTCATGTTAAATTTACTACCCAGAATTTTATAGTGCAAAGGTAGAATAGCATATCAACTAACCATGTCTTCTCTTGACCCCTGCAAGCCATATCCACTGCACTCCTAGAATTCAACCTCTCTCAAGTTGAGGATACCCCTGCAGTACAATCACAGCCAACAGCTGGAAGGAGAGTGCACGATAATCAAGGGCCAAGTGACAAGAAAAGTTCCATTTGCACAAGGAATGTCTGTCCCTAGACCCAGGTGCTCCAAACTAGGAGGTAACACAGAGTTACCATATTGATCAGAGGGAAGAGAGGACACAGATGTAGTGTTGGCATTGTGGAGTGAAGACCTCAGAAGCCCTTGAGGCCACAGGCATGGCCTTCCTTTGAGGGCCACCAACACCTTTGGAGGCTACAGAGGTAGGGGATCCCCTTGTGTGCCAGTAGGGGCCACATGGTAAGGGGTGCCTGCTGTCAACCCACTCACCCTCAGGTGCTACAGACTGGAAGCAGCATTGCCAAAGGGTTGGTGGTGGATCCTTGGTAGATTAGAGATACTTGTGTGATATGAGTGAGAGCCACGCCAAATCGGGGAATCAGCACCAATCTTGTGCCCTTTCATGGTAGAAATACTATGCTGCCTGTCTATGGGAGCACTCCCCTTACCAGGCTGCTCTCCTGGAACTGGGACCTCAAGACCAGTCCACAGATTTGATTTCCAGAGCTGTTTGGAGCATCTTGTTGACCTCATGCAAAGGGGTAGGATAGTGAGTCAAAAAGCAACTGGAAGGGACAAATGACCATCGGTGATTGGACAAAGTGCATATTGCCTGGGAAGCCCTGCTGTGTGGGCCAGTACCGGTGTGAGGGGAATTTAGAAAATTCCCAGTAAGGCAGTCCTAAGGCCCGGAGCCTTTTATATTTAAAACATTAAAAAAAAATCCCCAAATGTAAATGGTTTGGTGTCAGGCAATTAAATTAATATGTAACTGTATTTCATAGCAGCATTGCTGACTTTATTCACATTCAAGATAAATCCTACTGAAATTGCACTCCTTTTCTAGTCTATTCAATGTTTCACCACAAAGTATGTTGGTTCAGAGTACAGGTCTTAAACTAGAAAGGTTAGATGGAAACCCCAGTTCTTCTACCTACTAGCTCTGTGACTTTGGATGTTAGTCAACCTGTGTTCCAGCTTCCTCATCAGTACTAGTACCTATCTCATAAAGTTGTATTCAGTATTAAATGTGTGAATGTATGTAAATACCTAAAATCCTGCCAGTTGCATGATATGCACTCTGTAACTATGTGCTATTATTGTCATATGCCAGAGATTCTCAATAGAGGTGAGTTTGCCCTTCAGGGACATTTCACAATGCTTTCAGATAGTTTTGCTTGTGTGTGTGTGTGTGTGTGTGTGTGTGTAGGCATGCAGGGGTGCCACTGGAACCTAATGGGCAGAGGTCAGGGGTGCTGCTAAACATTCTAGGATGCACAGGACGGTCCCACAGTGAAGGATTATTTGACCACAAATGTCATCAATGCCAAGGTTAAGAAACCCTGTTGTATACTATTGACAGTTCTTACTATGGTCTGTTTCATAATGGTGTCTTCAGTTGCATACTGTTAACATAGGTATACTTTCTTTGCAAAATAACAGTGAAATACATACTCTCTCATTTATCTTAAAATAGGCTACCTTCTTAATCTGTCTAGAGATAGTGGATACAAGAATTAGCTACTGATCCTTCCTCTATTACAAGTGCAACAGAGCAAGTACAGTAACAATTGCAAACCAACAACTGGCTTCAGTGACTGAGAGAAAATAGAGAGTGATAAGGTGACAGGATGTCAGAGAGCTGGCCTTGGATCCCTGAAGCACTCAAGTCTAGAAAGAAACCACTTCCTTACTTTCTTTCCTTCCCCCACCCTCTTACATACAAGATGGCACAGGGTTAGTTATTGTTTGAATGGCGGGAGGTGGTGGAAGGAAAAGGTGAACTAATGGACAAAAACTCCATCAGTTGATGTTTCAAATATGTTTACTCTGTTCCATGCAATTGCGAAAAAAAAGTCATGAACGTCAATCATAACAGCAACCAAAAACTTTTATGTGTTTCAAAAGGCTGGGCACATTTCTGGAAGTATTTTGATACTAAATGAAGTCTCCTTAGAGGGCAGAGTGTTCCCTATGTCCTCCACGCTCAAAGTGTGGTACACAGGCCAACAACATCACCCAGAGCTTGTTAGAAAGGTGAAACCTTGGCCCCACTCTGGAACTGCTAAGTCAGAATCTGGATTTTAACAAAATCTCTGGGTAATATATTGGGTTGGCAAAAAGGTTCATTTGGGTTTCTTCATGTTTTCCCCCAACATTGTATGAAAACACTGAATGAACTTTTGGGCCAACTCAATATATGGACATGAAAATCTGAGAAGTGCTGGAATGTTCTCTCTATCCCTGGCACATATGGTATGCAGTTCAGCTTTTAGTCCAGTATTGGGCCTATTAATAGGCTAAAGGTGATAGGGTGAAGCGTTTTTAATCAATGAGAAAGTGATTTCACCTTCCATTAAGTAATTTACATACCATTGAGCTTATTTAAAGATTCTCAAATGATCTGATTTTATAAGATATGATCTTTTCATTAAACTGATGTTATGGTTAATGATTTGTGTCATATTTGCAATTTAAAAGTTATGAACGAAGAGTATCGACCCTCTGAAAAGGTAACAAAGTTGTATTATAACTCGCAGACAGGAGAACCACATTTGCAATCCAGCTATGGCATTCTCTGTTTCTGATCTCTACAATGTGTATTTATTTGCATACATTTAGATATGATAACTAATCTCCTACACACTTAGTTGACTGGCAGAGGCTGAAAATGAAAGAGAAGTTACAAACAAATTGAAGAAAAGGACACATCGCTTCAATTAGGCACACTTCTTTACTACATAAATGGGACTTGTAGACCAGGAGACTGAAAATTGTGGGTCCATCAAAAACCCCAGTGTGAGCAACAGAATGGGCACCGCCTTTACAGGTCGAGGGGCCATTTGCGCCATCACCAGATGCCTGCTTTTGATTTTCATTGCCTTTATTTGTAACCCTGTCCCAATCCCAGGAAAGGAGTAAAGAGTGGGTATCTCATTCTATGGCAAGGGGGCTAAAGGATGGGGTGTGCAAATGATACAAAGCTCTATGAGCTGCATATTCATAATCGATGGCCAAATCTACCATTACCATCACTTTCTCCCCTATAGCTCCCGGTAAGTTTCCCTTGCCTTTTACTCATGCTACCTTCTGAAACTACAGTAGACCCCAGAGAGCTTGCTATAGCTGTAAAACCTGAGGCAGATAGAGAACTCTGCCTTTCTAGCCAGAAAACAAAGACATTCCTTTGCCCTTCCATATTGGGTGATTTCCAAAGTACTGTATTCTGTGTGCCTTGGAAATGGTCGAGTGTTTTGGGCTGCAAGCCACCAGGAGAAATAAATTTGAACTTTATCTCTTGCTGGTGAAAGATAATGAGCATTTTCTTATGAAATTTTGGCCCTCTCTTCCCAGTAGCTCATGCATATCTATTGTGCCAACTTTCATATACCATCATTATCATTATTAGACACAACAACATCTAAAATGCCATCAAAATAAATCTCATCTCAAATTGCCTTCCTGAAGTGAACTGAGGAGATTCTGGCATCCATAAATGCAGAAATGGACATTGCAATGGGCTGTGTGTTGTATCAGACCAAAAAATGAAATGAGGAACATATCAAGCTTGAAAGTTCATCGGAAGCTTCTAGATAATTCTGCCACTGTTTCAATTTAAGTAGTCTCTCATGAAACATTGGATCTCATTAGGCTTTCAGCACTCAAGTCCCAGGATGCATTGTATTTAATTAACTCTTCCTGGCATAAAAGTTCTCAGAAGCTCTAAGCTCTAGTAGCCAAATAAAATTCCCTCAAAGGTAATCTCAGAAACCTCTAGAGATATATATGTCTTAAATGTCATTTATCTTTCAATATGCAAACTCAGACTTTGAGGGAGTTGTGGGTGAGGAGACAGAGATGTCTGCAGACATCTGTCATAAAACCAGCATGAAATCTGGTTAAGAGAGAAATTATATTTGTTGCTATTGAGTGGTTGCAAGCAAGATACATGCTCATCTTCAGATAGAATAGGGGTGTGGCTAAAACTTATTGAAACTTTTCTGAAATAACAGAAATCTGGGCTGAATATGCTCAAGTTTTGGCACGTCAACTATTCATACGGTTTTAATTACCTATTTGCTATGGGTTCTTTTCCTGGGCGTGTTTGGTTTGTGAAAATTTATCATGTTATGTACTTGTTATCAGTACCTTTTCTTGATGTGTGTTTCAACAAAAAGTAACAATCAAAAAAATCAAACATGTAGTTTGTGAAAGTAGTCCAGCTACCTGGTGTCATGATGGCAAAGCCTTGGTGAGGGCCAGGGTAGGATAATGTCACTGGAAACGGAGAGAGGAGACATTTTAACGGCCTGAGGAGGCCAAGAGCCAGAGTTTCTAGCGGAAAGTTTGAGAGGCTCGAGGTGAGATGGGGATGATAACTAATAGTGGAGAGGGGAATAGTGAATCAGGATGCTAGAACTCAAAGCCAGTTGAAACAGGAAGCCAGTTGAAACAGGAGTCGAGCATAACTGGATCACAGGACACTGCTAAAAGGATTTCAGCAGGAATTAACATAAATCTGAGCAGATGAGCAAGTATGGGTGGATTTCTTCTTTCTGATTCAAAAAGTGTCAGAGATCCTACCCAGGCTCTTGGATGGGACCAAATACTCATTTAGAAGGTGGAATTGTCAACTACCCAGAAAACATTAGTCTCCCAGATAGTATGTCCTCTGAAACTCCTTCTTGTTTATCTTGGCATCCTTTCAAGCACTTCCCCCTTCTTGTTACCATTTGATTCACCATCCCAGTTAGGGATCAGATTTTGTGGTCCTTCGTACTAAGCCAGATGGCTAAATTGATCTGCCAACTTTTCCACTTAACAAACACTCACTGAGCACCTACAATGTGCCAGGACCTGGTCCAGGTGTTGAGAAGACAATGAATGGAACAGAGAAAATCTCTGCCCTTTGACGCTTATACCATGTTGAGGATGACTAATATACCACAGTTAAAGGGCTTATTTAATTTAGTTTTATAAGCAAAGAAAAACTCTGCTGAGAATCATCAAAATATTACAATGACTAAAATATCCACAAGTGTGTCCAATGGTTAACCTACACACATATACACATAAAAAGGATACCATAGCCCGCCAGACTCTTCTGTACATGGAATTTCCCAGGCAAGAATATTGAAGTGGATTGCCATTTCATTCTCCACATACAGAGGCATATTCCTTGTTAACTGTCAGTCCAAGGAGAGTACATTTCGTGAGGTTGAAAAGACCCACCTTTGAGGGTTAAAGTCCCTCTCTATTACTGGATATGAATGGGCAAGTAATTTGCTTTCCTTCCCTCTCAAGATCCCAATTTTCTCTTTTGTGGAAAGAGAATAATTTAAGTACCTATATTCTAAAGTTGTAATGAGGGTTAATATGTTGATCTTAGTTACTACCTCATAATAATTAGATACATGATTATTTAATAAAAGGTAATGCATTCTGAATGTCCCAATACTTTCAAGTTTTCAACCTTTCTCAAGCCCTTCTTTATAAAGCCTTTCCTCACGTAAACTTTCTCAAGTTTCTCAAGCTCTCATCTCTATGTTGTGAGATGCCCAGGGTCTGTTGTAGCATTTTTAAGGATTGTTGGAGGTGGGGAGATGTACAGTTTCTGGGCATTTTTCTTTCTGAATTCCTACTGTATCCAAATCTTTGATTCAGATTTCCTGGGCCATGATCTTGCTTCCTGCAACTTGTCCCTTGCACTGGTACCTCTGTTTCACCTTTGTTCCCTCCATGAATCACTAACATAAGGCTGTTGGGTACAGTAGACAGTGGTTGAAGATTTGGAGACAACCAAGAGAGCCCAGGGTATTGCTTAGAACAGGAGCACCCTCTTCATGAAGAATTCCTCTTGATCATCTTTCCTTCCCTAAAACTTGGCTTCATCCTTGACATCTCTTTATATCATTCTTTATATGCGATCCATCAGGAAATCCTGTTGGTTTTTACCTTCAAAATATGTAAAGCATGGATCTTTAAAAAAACTGATGTTTTCCAAGTGCCCAAGACAATGGCTGGCATAAAGCAAGTACTCAAAAATTAATTGTTGAGTAAATGAAGAAAATGTGCTTAAACAATGCCTGGCATGAAGAAATATACAAATTTAAACTTTTTAAAATATGATTTTATGTGATCTGTAATTTAGCCTTTCAAGTGGTTACTATCAGGAGTAAGTTTTCTCTGCAGAAAACTGACCATCTTAAACCTTACACTTCAAGTCAGTTAATTAGCACTTGGGTGTACCATTCCTGTCTTGGGTCTGCAGGACTGATCATCTTGAGTGTTTGCTAAAGACGGTTTCTCAGGTTTGCAGAGCTGCAGAGGAGAAATCGAGCCTTAGGGACCTCCCCCTTCCCCAATAAGAGGCAGCTCTCTTATAAGGATCAGCTTGAGACCAGATGAAAGCTTCTCGCTTTACCACAATTATCATATCTGTAGATTTAAATAGTATCAGGTTGATTGAGGAAAGGGACCATCTGAACTGAAAGGTGTTTGCAATTAAAAATAAAATTGCACAGCCAAGAAGCCATTATCACAAGTCCTGCACATGTTAGACATTTCTGGTTCTACCAAATACATCACAAGAGGTATCAAGAATATGAGAAATGTGCACATTTGCATTTTAGTTCAGTGAGACAGCTTTTCTTCTTGCTGCTTCAATGAAAATTTTTAGACACATATTAACATATCTCTGCTTTGCCTAAAATATTTTTTATAATTCTCTATAAAATACATGAAACACGCTTCCTTTGTCTAACATTCCAAGAACCCCATATCTACCACAGGAGTGGAAAACATTGGACCCAAGACCCCAGTTATATTTTCGTTCCTTGCATGCCTGCAGTGAATTTGGTATCAGCATTCTTCAGCCTTCATACACTGCCCTTTTGTGATCAATGTCCTCATCCCAATAATTCACCCCAAATAGTCTGTCTCTCTCACTCTGTCTGACTTTGTCTCTTGGTACTTTCCCTGCCTCATTCTCTGCCAGCTATGCTAGACTCTTTGTTTCTTCAACATTAGGAACCCTCTAGCCTCAGGCCCTTTGCACTGGCTGTTGTCTCTTTCTATCACATTCTCTATATGTGTAACTTCATAGGTAACTCCATCATTTTAAGTTTGTGCTCAGATCTTACCTTTTTAATGAGGCCTAGCATAACCACCAATTTAAAGCTGTGACTCCCTTGTGGTAGGCAAATAAAAGCTCCCCAAAGATGTTCACATCCTAATCCCCAGAATCTGTGAATATGTTACCTGCCATGGCAAAGGGGACTTTGCAGTGTGATTAAGTTAAAGATCTTGAGATGAGAACATTATCTTGGATTATTTGGGTGGGAGACAGGAGAGTCAGAGTCAGAGAAGATGGGACACAGAAACAGAAGTAATAAAGGAGAGAGATTTGAAGATGATACCCTGATAGGTTCAAAGATGGGGAAAGAGATCATGAGTCAAGGAACTGCAGGTATCCCCAAGAGGCTGGAAAAGGCCAGGAAATGAATCTCCCTTAGAGCTTCCAGAAGAAATGCAGTCCTGCTAATACCTTCATTCAGAACTACTGGCCTCTAAGCCATAAGATAACAAATTTATGTTGTTTTAAACCATTATTTGTGGTATTTTGTTACAGCAGTAAGAGGAAACTAACATACCCCCAGTCTCCTTTATTTTCTTTTTTCATATCACATATCAACCTCTATTGTACTGGACAATGTGTTTATCTTGTCTATTGTTTGTTATTCTCTCTCCTGCCTTACCCTCTGCCTCTATGCTGTAAACCCTATGAGGGCAAATATCTTCATCTATTTTGGTCACTGCTATAAATGTACACTTAGATCCTGATTTTGCTGAATTAATTGGTTAGTTAATCCTCAATCTATTTTTACCCTCTGAAATTACTTCCTACCATTTAAAATAAATCGTCTAATCTGGCCCCTGATCCTGTCTTTCCTCCCTCCCTTTCTCTCTCCCTCCCTCCCTCTCAAACACACACATACACAGACACACAGACACAGACACAGACACAGACACACACACCCCTGATACACACCCCCTCTGGATTTAGAATTCTCTCCCTCTATCAGACTGGGTCCAGTTTCAAGTTATAGCTTTCCATGAAGTCCTCCCTTGACTCAGCAGTTCACACTGAACTCTACATTTTCAGAACTGCTAAAGCATCTCATGTTATCCCCCGGTTTTGCACTAATGTGTTCTTACTTTTTTGTATCAGCCAGTTTTCCTTCAGGAAGCAGAAAATGCACAGTAATTAGAACATGGGGAGTTTAACATAAAGAATTGTTAACTAATAAAAAGAGCATAACTACTGAGGGGTAAAAGATAATTCTAAAGAATACAGGCAAGGCAGATAGAGGAGGCAGCCACTATCTCTAGGACTGAGGCAGAGTACATAAGTGACATACTGGAAAAGCTCCCTAGGCCCCCACTAAGGATGAGCGATTCAAACCTCATTGGGAGGGTGTTGGCGTGGCACGGTGGATAGTGGAGAACTTCCCTGAGGCCGAAGTTCAGACAGGCTGGCAAACAGGAAATCGCTGGCTGGATGCCAGCTAAACTCACTAGGAATCTACATGATGGGGTGCTGATGAGACTCATAGGTGATTGCCCAGGGGGTGCTACAAAAACACTCTGAGAAGTGGCCTTCTAAGTTACTAGTGGAATCTGCTGGGAAGCTGCCTGTGAGAATGCCACTGAAACTGGCTAGGAAGCCACCTGTGGAGGTGCTCAGAAACTCACTGAAGACCGAGCACCTCTGGGTGCTTGCCTGCCACTGACCACTGTGTGCTGCAGAAGCAAGCAAGAAACAACAAGCGCATTAGGGAGAGGCATCCCTTCACCCTGCCACATGTGTCTAGCACCTTCTATGAACAAATCCTAACAATATACCATCTGGCAAAGGAGAAATGTTTATAAGGTCAAGCTCCAGTATCACATAGCAGAGAAAAGAAGGGTGGATTTGGAGTTGAGGTGCAATACATTAACAATCGGTACACCTTTGTGTTTATAATTTCTCTTGAATGTTAGCAGTATTGTAAGCCCCTTGAGGGAAAGGGCAATGTCATACTTCTCCCCCCTTGCCTGCTCCCTGCCACAGTTTATATGGCATTTAACACAGTGCTGACCACATGTACCAAGAACTTAGTTGAATGTAAATAAGATTTTCCTAAGCCCTTATTTGCTCACTAGCCTAGGAAGACAATGACATCATCACTTCCCTTTATGCTACCCTATTCTGAGATCTAATGACAGAGCAGTTCAACCCAGAGTGAATAGCAGCTGCCACCAAGCTAGCAATTTCCAACTGCAAACCAGGCTGTGATTTTCTCCTCAGTGATGATGCCACCTTGGATGTCATTTTCAAAAGTGCTGAAGCCAAGCTGGGGTGAATTGTGATTTTGTTTATTAAACTCTCACTTGGTGGGGAACAGCCCTGTCAGATGCTGGTTTTCCCAGAGTCAATTCTTACTTAGGCCTCAAGCCTAAGTTTCAATGTGTCCCACCTTCTTCTCTTCTCATAAGGACTTAGATGGTTCACAGAACAATCTTTTCAAAATCAGATGACTCAAACCTCACATTCTTTGTGTACAAAAGGGAGTACAGTCTAACAGTTATATTAATTTTAATGCATTTCTTGACTGCCAAAGGCCTTCAAAAGTCTTATTTTGTGTGAATCCAAGAATCTCTATTAAGTAGCCCATTCCAAAAATAAGATTGCCTAGCCCTAATTTTAACATTAGTCCAAGTCCTTTCCAGTATTCCCTTGTCCATGATAACATATGATAGGGTTTGTTCCTTACCCTGAATATAATGATTTGCACCAAATATCATTAGCCCAACACCAGTAATTGTGGCCCATACTGTTTCTTCAGAGGCAAAAATGGCTTGGTCTTGAGTTAGACAAGTTTGTATGAGCTCAGTGCACATGTTACTTATGTGATCTTGGCTATGTTACTTCACCTCTTTAAATTTCAGAGTCCTCCTTGGTAAATCAGGGCTAGCTGACAGAAATGGGGCAAGTTATCCTCTTTAGACTGGGTCAGTTTTCTCCATAGGAGCAAATGATACTCACTCTACAGAATGTTAAGAGAATAATGTTTAAAAAGCCCTTGGCTAATGAATGGTCAATAAATGCCAACTATGATTATATCACAAACCAAACAATGTCAGCCTTTCTAGTCCAAGCCACCATCACCTATTCCCAGAACGACTGCCACGGCCTCCCAACTGGTGTTCCTGCTTGCACTCTTGCCTACAGTCTATTCATTACACAGCAGCCTGAAGAATTTTCTAAACATAAATCAAGTCTTGTCCACTCCCTTACTCAAAGCCCTAAGTTGGCTTCCCATTACACTTTGAACAAAGTCCAAAGTCCTCACTAAGGTCTTCAGGGCTCCATGTGATTTGGCCTTGACCTACTTCTCTGATCTCCTCTCTTAATTATCTCCTTTATCCTTTTCTCCCATCTAGTCCTGATTTTCTTGTGGTTCCTCAGCCATGCAAGTATGTTTTGGCCCAGGGACTTTTTATATGCTGATCTCCTTCAGTGGAATGCTCCTCATCCTACATATTCACATTGCCCATGACTTATTCCTACAGTTTATACAGGATTCCCCTCAAACGTCTTCTCCTAAAAAAGGCCTTCCTTGGCCACTATAGGCAGAATGGCTCCTACCTTCTATCCATTAGTCTCTAACCCTCTTACTTGATTTTACACACAAGACTTATGGATACTTAACATTATGTTATTTGTTTACAGCCTTTTGTTCTATTAAAATGTAAGTTTCATGAAAGCAGGAACTTTGTTCACTATGGTTCAGTACTTGGCATAATTTAGCTGTACAATAAATATTTGTTGACACAATGAGCATTATTGTTATTATTATCCATGATATTGAGTTCTGTGGGATTTTGGATCTTTTGTGAGGCTCTCTTTGGAATGTTTAGTGCCTCTAATTGTGGCCAACTCATCCCCTTCTTGGTAATTCATGTAAATCTTAGCTGAGATTCCCAGAACTGAGATACATGGCTTGACTCCAAGTCTTTGGGGGAAAGAGAGAAGAGAAAAAAAGCAGGGAAATAGAACCTGATAGGTGATATGGGAACATCTCAAAGAAAAATCTTAACTCAATTTATTATTTTGTCTAGAGCCATCCCTGGACACTTGCTCAAACCAGAATTTTATATGTGAGTAAAACTCTTTTCCTCTGCCTCTCTTTCCTAAATGTACTTATCTTCTGCCTGAATAACATAAATGTAATGTCAATTGTTGAAGAGAAGCCAATTCCAACATTTTTAAAGTTGTCTGAAAACAAAATGGAAGAATTTGGTTTTTGTTTTTGCTTTAGCAATGAAAATCATGCCCTAGATTATCATCAAACAAAATAAACTTAAATATCAAGTCATAGTGAAAGCATATATCTTGATTCTGAAAGTTCATTCCTAGGAATACTATGGTTGAACTATTGCTGATGTTCAACTCACTTTGAGCTAGTAAAATGGAAATTTCATATGGTTCACTCTAATATTTGTGGCAGTAATTAAAATTTAGAGATTATAAAATTCAGAGATAAAGCTATAACTCTCTTTATTTCTAACTAGGAAAATTAGCTTGTATTCATAAGGATAGATAAAGTTGTTGTTCTTTAGTCGCTCAGTTGTGTCCAACTCTTTGTGACCCATGGACTGCAGTGCGCCAGGCCTCCCTGTCCTTCACCATCTCCCAGAGCTTGCTCAATCTCATATCCATTGAGTGGTGATGCCATCCAACCATCTCATCCTCTGTGGTCCCCTTCTCCTCCTGCCTTCAATCTTTCCCAACATCACCTAGATAAGGTTATGCTGTAGCAAAAAATATTCTCCCCAAATCTCAATGGCTTAATAAAATAAAAATATATTTCTTGCTCATGCTACATGTTCCAATACAGGTTGGCAGGGGGCTTTGTTTCACTCAGTCACTCAGGTATCCAGGCTGATAGAAGTACCATCTTCTTGGGACTTCCCTGGTGGTCCAGTGGCTAAGACTCCACACTCCTATTGCAGGGGGTATTGGGGAACTAGATTCCACATGCCACAGCTAAAAATTCAAATGCAGCAACTAAGAGTTAGCATGCTGCAACTAAAGATCCCATGTGCCCCAACTAAGAACCTACACAGACATATATATATATATATACCATCTTCTTACAGTTGTACCATCTGGAATGTATGGACATTTTGGTGGATGCCATAAAAGCAAAGACGAGGGAATTGAGCATGGGCATTTTCAGTGCCTCAGTCCAGAAGTGACCCACCCAATTTCTGTTCCTTTTTTATTGGCTAGAGGAGGTCCTATGGCTCTTACAGGCTCATTTGCCACCTCCATCCTATCTCTAGCTTAAGCCATCCCCTAGATAACCTCTCTCCCCACTTTTTTGAATTCTTCTCAATTCATACCACAGTGACACCCTGTAAGGCTTGGATGGCTCTTCTCAGATAGCTCTCGTGACAGTGTAACATTTACGGATCTCCTTTCATACTCCTTGGCTGGAAAGAAAGGGACACTAAAGTTTTCTGGCAGTGGGAAAAGGAGCAAGGGAACAAGGTGTATGTAGCCATGTTGGCTCTCTCTGCTTAGACACAATGAACCATCATTTCAACTCTTCTGGGTCTGCTGCATGCTGGTCCAGGGAGCTTTACAAAAAGGATATCTCAACAAGAGGTGAAGTGAGACATAAACCTTTTTCTTCACTCATTTCTCCAAACTGATCTGGGGATTTTTATCATCCTTTTCCTATAGATTTTTTTTGTGGTGGGAGGAGGGAAGCAGAAGAGTGTAGGAAGAAACTGGAGAACAAAATCTCACCTTGGCTCTAACCTTTCTTGCCCTTTCCCCCTAAACTTACCGAAGTTCATTCTCTAAGGTCTTATTCTTTATGTGGCTGGAAAATGCTCCTGTCACTACACAGTGTTCAACTTATGATTCAGATAGAAACTCTAGTCTTCCCCTGTTAGGCTTTGGATCCTGACACTGAAAGCCAAGTTCTTTTCCTCCAGAGACTAGCTCTTGCAAATCAAAAGCACTTTGGCTTTTAGGCCGTTTTCTCTGCTAAGGACTTTAAAGTTTTGAATTCATAATTAAAGTTGAATAGTGACTATTTGTTCTAAGTTGGTCCTACCATACTTTTGGGGCATGACTGACAATGATTAAATGGGCAAAGGGCAAGCCATAGGACTTCTAAGAACTACTGAAAATTACTGGGAACAAAATACAGTAATGACACCTAGATCTAGAATTACTTGAATTTGAATTAATGACTGGCACTCCTCCTCCTTCCAGTCTGTTTCTCACCTAGTGATGACCTCAACTTCTTTTTCTCTTTAGAACGTGGGTAGGTGGATTTGTTATGGAGGCAAGGGTGAGGACTGGTGACAGCTGGCAGGCTGCCCTGGTGTGGAGTGTAGGTGCCTGAGTTTCCTGTATTCTCCTGGCCTGTTTCTTCACATTGATCTGACAAAATGCTAGTCTGTGCTGCCGTTCTACATACTCAAAAGGACCAGACTCACTCTCATGAGCTATTTAGTGGACAGTGAAATTAGGAGATGCCAAAACATGGCCTGAATCAGGACAGATTTAGATCACACAGCTGAACTCCTGGAACTCCTGGCAGTCTGGCTACACAGGTTTACCCCAAACTTTTCATCAAACCTGCAAAGATGTGGCTCTTCATTTTACCCAATAGATGTAAGTATCTTATTCATTAATTTGTTACTTTGTTAATGTCAGTTTTCTCCACTTGGGAATACAAGCTCTATGATGGCAGAGACTTTGTAAATATATTTGTAATGACTAACACATGCCTAGTCTATGGTGGGTCCTCAGTCCATATTTGTTGAATAAATGAATACAAATGAATGAACATGAGGTACTACACCAGGGTATGAAGCTGACTGAAGCAGGCTTTCCTGCAATAAGGGAATAGACAGACCAGAAAGGGAGACCTGTTGGTTAGTAATAATCCTAAATGTTGACATACTGGGACAGAAAACAGCAGGCAGGTGGAACAGTAAGGAGCAACCTCCCTCTTTATACGGCATCTGAATTCTCTATTTTGCAGCAGTCTACTTCAATCATCATGTGCCTTCCTGGAGCTTGGGGATATTTGACTGTGTGACCTCTACTCTTGTAGGACAAGATCTTAGACAGCCTGAAAGGACACACAAACATCATAATTAATCTGGCACCCACAGGCAGTGCCCAAGTTGATGGAGAAAGAGGGTAGACAGGTTGTAATACGGTCTTACCTTGACACTTAGATATGACCCATATGGATTGTAACCAAGAGCCAGGTGGCATGATGGATGTCTCTGAGGATCCCCTGTGGACAGATGACTTTGACAACCAGATTGCCAGTCCCTCTGCCCCAGACCCACTGGCATGCCGGATATGCTGTTAAAACTTTGACATGACCTAGGAGAAAAAGGATACCAAATTATCTAAGGTTAAGTGCTTGGTGATGGGGGCGGGGGGTGTCAAGATAGAAATTAAGTTGAATTATATGGAAGAATAAAGTTCCATTTCTTGCATGCTTGAGTTTCTGGTCAGAGATTCTCAAACTTGCTGCATCTGTACAATGTGTGCACTATAGAACTAAGGAGAAAAAGCTGTGTTTTAAGACAAACCCTCATTACAATTGATCATGATTCAATATAACAACTGAAAATAAAGAGCAGTCCAATGAACAAAGAACAACATGGTTGATATTTTGAAATAATTTAAAATTAGAGTCCTTTTATTTTTTTGCTACTTCCATTAATATTTCATTTTGTGGAAACTTCCTGCTATGTATCACTTCTTCCTTACCTTAATGGGGTCACTTTTCTTTCTGGAGTTCTTTGGAAAATGTATGAAGTCTAAGAGGTGAACAAATCATTTCCTCTTTTTGGATCTCAATGACCTCATGTGTAAAAATAAAGGAAGTCGACTGCACAAGTGTGCCTCAATCTTTAATGTATGTCACCTGGGGGATCTTGTTAAAGATTGATTTAGCAGGTCTGGGGCAACCCGAAATAATACATTTTAATGAAAAACTCCCAGGTGATGACAGTGTTGCTGGTCCAGGGATCACACTTTAGGTACAAAGGGCTCATGTGGCAGAAGACATCATAGGGGGTACCAACAGCATATACTAAAGCTCATATTATTACCCAACTCCTCTGCAACACACCTCTCTCCCCAGGGGGAGAGGCTTGGGATAAGGAATACCATCTCTTAAAGTTACTCTCTTTCTCTATTGGTTCAGAAAACATAGAAGCACTTGCATTTTTTAATGATCCATGGTAAAATTCCCCTGGGCCTCAGTTTCCTTATCTGGAAACCGAGTGTAGGAGTGGACTATCTCTCAAAGACGCTATATCTATCTCTGTATATATTTCTCACTTGAGCATAAATCAAAATTATTTGATATTTTTAAAATGATACTTGTAGATTCACAGTGTTCAAAAATATAGAGTATATTCATTGTTTAATCAGAATGTGTGTCCGTTGCTGGGAAATTCAAAGAATTCTGTCACCCTTGAGAAGTAAATCACAGTCATCAGAAGCTTCTGCAATTAAGTTTATTATAGAGAGTACAATATAATTTACATCTGCAAACTCAGAACTAACTAAAGTAATGGGATGTCAATGTTCATAAAATACCAGCAAAAGCATGTTTGTTGAAACAGCAGTGATATAAATGAGGGTCTGTAAGGTCTGTGTGTCAGAGCAGAGAGTTGTAGAGCTGTTACTGACAGTGTGAGCTAGACAACTGAGAATGGAAAAGTAGCCAACCAAGTAAATATTCATATTTCAAGACATAGTTCAGAAATCTCCTTCCTGAAATGGGCCAAGAAAATTTTCCAGCACCCAGCCCCCCTGCCATAGTGCCATAGATTGAGGCATGCCTCTGGGTTTTCTGATTGTGCTCTGGGGCAGCATAAAGTTAAAAAACAAGTAATTCTAGAAATTATTTTCACTGTAGCAACTAAGAGCTCAAATAATATTTCATGTTTCTTATATTTCATGTTTTCCTACTATTTTCTATATCAGTTATGAATGCTTTTATGTGCAAGTGACAGAATATTCATCTAATAGTATCTAATATCATGAAGACTTCTGTTTATTCAACTAGAAGCCCAGAACTAGGTGGTCCAAGATCAAATATGCAACTCAGTGATGTTGCCGAGGATTGAGGTCATCCCTGGATTCATCTACTCTTCATCTTCAGTGTACTTAGGGATGTCTCCTCTCATACTTGCAGGATGGCTGCCTCACTTTTGTATGACACTATCTTATGCAAGAAAAATGAAAATGGTAGAAAAAGAGACTTTCTCTTCATCATCTCTCTGTCAGAGAAAACAATTTTTCTTTCCTAGAAGGCCCAGCAGACTTCTCTTTATGTGTCATTAATCAGAATGGGTCCATACAAATAGTCCTAGAACTATTACTGAAACAGGGGTGTGGGAATGCCACAATTGTCTGAGATTAATCACACTTCATTCCCTTGGGCCAGATACTGTCAAATTCTAAATCTCAAATGGTTAAAAACATGACATATAAGCATAGAGTGAACACATGTCAAAGATAACTCCTTAATGATGGAGTCATCAAAATAGTAAAACCCGTCAAAGTTGACTAGGAGAAAGTGATAGATAGGTTCAAGGAAATAAAGAATGCTAAAACACAATTGCTAAATTAGTTATGAAATATATTAATATCCTACAAGACTATAAAACTGTAACCTTAGGGGATATCTTTTTTACCAGACAGAAATTCCTCACACATTGTTTATGTTCTACAAATTAATATATATCTTTACAGAGTCAAGAGTAAGCTGTATGCCAAATAAATGTACATTTCTCTAGAGAATTAAGGTTCTCTTTGGTTTAGTCTATTAGATGCTGAAAGTCACGTGGTCATTATTTTACCTTATTTCCAAGTTTTGGATAATAATTTTTAACAGCATAGAGCTAAAGGAATCCAACCAAGGTTTTCTTAGCAAAAGTGAAAGAGGAAATGTTTGTTGGGTAGGCAATTAATAGTGTTTGGCACAAACCTCTAATTTCAAATGACTAAATATCATCAGGTAGCATAAATATTTTTTATAGGATATGGTCTTAAACATGGACAATATCAAGCCTTCTCAAACTGTTAGTATTATATTTTTAGTATAATTAAAATACAGATCTTCCTTCACTTACAGTGGAGTTATGTCCCAATAAACCCATCATTAAGTTGAAAATGTTTTTAATACATTGAATTTACCAAACATTATAGCTTAGCTTAGCCTACTTTAAACATGTTCAGAACACTTACATTAGCCTACTGTTGGGCAAAATCATCTAAAACAAGGCGTGTTTTATAATGCAGTATTGAATATCTCATGATTTATTGACTACTGTACTGAGAGCGAAAAACAGAATGGTTGCATGGGTACAGAATGGTTGTCAGTGCATCAGTTGTTTATCCTCACAATTGTGTTACTGACAAGGAGCTGGGGCTGCTGCCACTGCTTAGCATCATGAGAGAGTATTGTATCACATATTGCTAGCCTGGGAAAAGATCAAAATTCAAAATCTGCAGTACAGCTTCTACTGACTGTATATTACTTTTGCATCACAAAGTCAAAAAATCATGTCGAGCCATCGTAAGTCAGGGACCATCTGTATATTTTAGGTGGTACTTCAGGGTCTCCAAGAGTAATTTTTATTGACATCTCAATCGAGGTTCTATATTTAGATGGACAGATGAATTTCTTTACTCAGCTTCTTTGAAAATAAAACAGTGTCACTGATTAAATGATTAGGACGATAGGATGCATTTTCTTGATTTTCTCCAAAGGGTGTTTTCCAGTTGTGATTTGTTTCTTTGAAGATGACCCTTGACATTTATTTCTAAAAAGAGATTTCTTCTTTCTTTTCACAAGTTCATCTATGGGTAACTAAATCCCAATGACACTTAAGTTTCCCCATGGCCTAGTCTATGTAGACTTTGTTTTTCTTTGATTATTTTTCTTATTGACTCACTAAAGCCAAATCTAGAGCTATACTCCAAAACTACCTCTGAATTCCACAGTGAACAGTTTGATCAAAGCAAAGCTTGCCTCTGATTTCAAATGGCTCAAGCAGAACTGGGATATTAGGTAGAAGAAGCCAATGCTATGCTGTCATACGTTTTATTTGGGATAAGATTCACTGTTAAGGAATTTGTCTTATGGTGAAGCTTGGAAATAGCAGCTGTTTATAATTAAACAGGTGACACTCTCTCTAGTAATTTTACTTGCAAGTGAGTCATGCCTCATGGGTTCTATTGAAACACACGAGAAACATGTCTTGTGCTTAGCATTTCTTCTATGGCACCTCTTGGATTTGTCATTCTATTTTGGTGGATTAACAAAGAAGATTCTAACAAGTGAGAATTAAAATCTTGTTTCAAAAGCCAAAAACTAGTTAGACAGCATTTTAGAGAGGGGAACACAGACAATGCTTCTATCCTAAAATCATATTTCTATAATCACAAGCTAGGTGGGGAATTTTTTCAGCAATAAGAGCTATAAAATTTTCTGCATTTATTTAAATTTCTCCTCAGGATATTTATTGTGTCATTTATGGTTGATCCTTCCTGACTAGACCAGGTGATTATTGCATTGAGGAGAAGTGTAAAGAATAGAATAGTAAAGGATTTAGGGATCTCTCAGCAGGGTCATGACACTAAGGAGGGAGGTGACCTGGAGAAATAAGTCAACTGGCCAATATGAAGAGAAATGAATATTTAATTTGTCAGGGTCTGATTTTCTTTGTATTAATTATAAATATAAAAAGCAACTATTAACTTAAAACTCTCCTTTACTTCAATTGTTCTATCTTGGTTTTCTAATGTTTTGCCTTAAGAAATGTATCCCTTAAAGAAAAGTATTAGATGTGATATGTAGGGGGAAATGATCAATTTAATAAACTCTTTTATGTGTGTGTTAGTTGCTTGGTCATGTCTGACTCTTTGCAACCCATGGACTGTAGCCCACCAGGCTCCTCTGTCCATGGAATTCTCCAGGCAAGAATACTGGAGTGGGTTGCCATTTCCTTCTCCAGGGGATCTTCCCGACTCTGGGATCAAACCCAAGTCTCCCACACTGCAGGCAGATTCTTTACCGTCTGAGCCATCAGGTAAGCTCAGAAATGTATCCTTTAAAGGAAAGTATTAGATGTGATATGTAGGGGGGAATGATCAGTTTAATAAATTATTTTATAAGAATCAAAAATAATATTCTCTCCGACCTCATTTAATTATTTATCAACACGCTGGTTTTATTTTTTTCAGGTCTCTTTATACTCATGTATATATATAGACACTTTGTTTTACAATTTTGGTCAAAGAAGATACAGTTGGTAATCTGCTTTCTCTGTGTAATACTATAACTTAACTGTCACAAATACAAGTGGCAGTCTACCTGGTAACTTGTATGATGGCTTATTTGACTATTTGTTAGATATTGATCTTAAACATTTTCAATGTTGCAATAAAAACTCTAGTGTATAACTTTTTCATATTCTATATTATTTGTTATTTGGCAGCTCTATTAGTCAGGATAGGCTTAGGATATTATTAGTTATTAGGATGTTTCAGTAACAAATTGACCCCCAAATACCAGAAGTACCATTATTAATACAATAATGACTTATTTCTCACTCATGTTACGTGTTCATCACATGTCAATGGGGGGAGGGGCACACAGTTCTCAGGGGCCCAGTTTGATGGAGATTTCACACTATTGTAGCTGTCTTCTGAAACATGCATCTAGCTCAATTATCATGGCAAAGGAAGAGATATTGGAAAATTCTGAATAAACCCTTCACTGCCTCTGCCTGGAAAGGACACACATCCCTCTGCTCACAACTTGTTGACCAGAACTAGTCTGCAAAGGGACTGAGAAATAGAATGGAGAAAATGGAGCATTTGGAGAATATTACAGTCTTCATTAGAAAAGACCCTGATGCTGGGAAAGATTGAAGGCAGGAGAAGAAGGGGATGACAGAGGATAAGATGGTTGGATGGCATCAGGGACTTGATGGACATGAGTTTGAGCAAGCTCCAGGAGGTGGTGATGGACAGGGAAGCAGATGGCATGCTGCAAATCTATGGGGTCGCAAACAGTTGGACATGAGTGAGGGACTGAACTGAACTGAATTGAACAGAGTCTTCAAGAGCAGGGGTGTTGGAGAGGGAAGAAAGACTACTTCCTTAGAAGGAATTTCTAATTTGTTAGAATTCCTTGGTCAAAAAAGGGAGATCTGGGACTTCCCTGGTAGTCCATTGGCTAGGACTCTACGCTCCCAATGCAGGGGGCCCAGGTTCGATCTCTCGTCAGAGAACTAGATCCCACACCAGCACAGCCAAATAAATAAATACAAATAAATTTTAAAAAGGGAGACCTATATGTACTTTTGGAAATTTCTTTGTAGAGTGTTTTACAGAAAGGTGTGTTTCCTTCATGGTGGCTGGTGGTATAGAATGGTGGTGAAGAGCATGGGCTAGGGTCTGAGACATATCTGTGTTTTCATCCTGACATGTAGTGCTTATGGGTTCTTGAGCAAATAACTTAGTCTTTCTAACCCTGACTTTACTAATATGCTATATGGGTATGATTATATCTACTGCACTTGTTGAGGATTAAATGAAAGATTATTGTGTAAAGCATTGGCACAATGTGTCTGGCCTCAAAAAATGGTAAATATTACTGTTTACTGCTTTTCATTACCTTTGTCATTATGAATACATCCTTTATAATTTTATATGTATTAGCCATTTCAGATTTGGATTAGTGGGTTCAACAATTAATAGGTATATTAATTGTTTATATATAATAATACATAATACAATTTAGATATAGTAATTATCTTTACTTTCAAAGAAATGAGGTGAGGGCTCATACATTTTCCTACTCATAGAGGACATGACCAGGAGAATATTTTTGGTTTCTGAGTAAAAGAAAAAACTCAAAATCATCTCAATTATCTTTTCTTTAATCCTAATTGGAGGTGCAATGAGAACAAGGTACAGAAAGAGAAAGAGGGTGTACTGTGTTATCAAGATTCTAGTTCTTGTTCATAAGGCTAAACCATTATTTGTGAATGTATGTGGGGTTTTTGAAATTAATTTTTATTGGAGTATAGTTAATTTACAATGTTGTTAGGTTATGCCATACAGCATAGTGAATCAGTTATACATATACATATATCCACTCTTTTATTAGATTCTTTTCCCACATAGGCCATTACAGAGTATTGCGTAGAGTTCTCTATGCTATACAGTAGGTTTTTTATTAGTTACCTGGGCTTCCCTGGTGGCTCAGCAGTAAAGAATCCACCTGCAATGCAGGAGATGTGAGTTCAATCCCTGGGTTGGGAAGATCCCCTAGAGAAGGAAATAGCAACCCACTCCAGTATTCTTGCCTGGCAAATCGCATGGACAGAGGAGCCTGGCAGGCTACAGACTATGAGGTTCACAAGAGTCGGACATGACTTAGCAACTAAACCACCACCTTCATTAGTTACCTATTTTATATATAGTAATGTGTATATGAGTATACCATTCTTGAGATTTGGAGGCAAATAGGGTGTCACGGTGAGTTGAGAGGAGATAGGTCATGTTTTATAATTTGTAGTGTTAAAATCATATGAGATCATTTGGCAGGGGGTTGGGGGTGCTTCTCTGGTGGCTCAGATGGTAAAGAATCTGCCTGCAGTGCGGGAGACCCAGGTTCGATCCCTGGATCGGGAAGATCCCTTGGAGAAGGGAATGGCAAACCACTCCGGTATTCTTGCCTGGAAAATCCCATGGACAGAGGAGCCTGGTGGCCTACAGTTCATGGGGTCAGAAAGAGTCAGACATGACTGAGCAACAAAGACTTTCACCTTCACTTTGTTTTATAAATTTTTACAAAGATAATTCCTTATTTAAATGTTTCTTTGTGATTTTATCAAATAGGTTTTATTTATATAATACACCATCTGGTTATCTGATATTGAACAAATGTCAGTGTTCTTTTTATTTTTGTGGTACTAATAAACATATTAAACAATTTTTGAGGGCTTTTTATGTACTCTCACTGTGCTAAGTGCTATGGTATACAGAACTTAACTTAGAGCCATGGAGAAAAAGATGTATGTGCACAGATAACTATTATTAGCAATAAAATGGGACAAGGGCCAAAATAAAGCAGAAATGTGTGGATCTGAGAACTTAAGAACAGGCCAGTTTCACCTGGGTGTTTTCGGGAATCTTCAGGGAGGACAGGCTTTTGAACTAGGCCTTGAAACCTGAGAAAGTTTCGACTGGTGAAGCAGGAAGAAGTACCTTACAGATAAAGGAAACAAAATGACCAAAGACACAGAGAGAAAAAGACAGTTGTTTGTATGCTTTTTATAGGCATTAGGAAGCCAAGAAAGTATTTTGAGCAGGAGATAAACTTCGTTTCATCAGGTCTGACCATATGACGGCTGGATTAGATGGGATAGAGTGGGGTAAGAGAACCCAGTTCAGAGGCACTTGTAATGATCCAGAAGAGAAGACTGAGAGGTTTGCCAGCCCTGGTGAAAGCATTAGTCTTGGCAAAGGACAAGATGTGGCTCCGTTTATAACTGGTGTGACAAGCAGAAGATGGATGGAGATGAAGAGAAATGAATTTATAAAACAGAGCTTGTTGGGTGAGCCCGGATTCCTCAGAGGAGTAAAAGGCTGTGTGTTGAGAGTAAGAGGACTGGTTGGAGACTTGAGGAAACTATTAAAAGTTTGGAATTTGTCATGCAGAAATAATTTCACAGATTTATTCCACATAAATTAATGTGTGAGAATGTTCATTAAAGAATTACTTAAATAGACACTAAATCAAAAATAACAAAAATACCTATTCAATAGGCAATTGCTTGGAAAACTTACAATACATCCCCACAATGAGATCTTAAAAATATCACATAACAAAGCTAAGTATACTTATATATACACATTTGCAATGTTAAAGATTTCTATATGTGTAAGATATATCTGAAAAGATACTAATGATTTTCTTCCAGGAGAGAGTATCTTTATGTCTTCCATCAAAACCAAACCAAACCAAAACCTCTGGGTGTGAATATATGTGTATGTGTTTGTGTGTGTATTTGCACATGCATACATATGTGTATCACAAAAAAGTCTTGAGGAAGATGGTCAAAAAGCACATGAAAAGTTGCTCAGCATCACTAATCATCAGAAAATATAAATCAAAACAACAATAAGGTATCATCTCACACTGGTCAGAATGGCCATCATTGAAAAATCTATGAACAATAAATGCTGGAGAGGGTGTGGAGGAAAGGGAACCCTCTTGCACTGTTGGTGGGAAAGTAAATTGATAGAAACATTATGGAGACCAGTGTGGTGGTTCCTTATAAACCTAAAAATGGAACTATCATCTGATCCAGCTATCCTACTGCTGAGCATATATCCAGAGAAAACCACAATTTGAAAAGATGCATGCACCCCAAAGTTTACTGCAACACTATTTACAATAGCCAGGAAATGGAAGCAATCTAAATGTCCATTGATAGAGGAATGGATAAAGAAGATGTGGTACATATATTTTAATACAAAAGAAATAATGCCACTGGCAGAACCATGCCAAATAATGCCATTGGCAGAAACTCACTAATCTTCACGTTTTATTTTAACCTTTCATTTTTGTTGACTTTTTTATTTTATAAGAAGCAAATATTAATTTTTCAACTTAAAATAATAATTACAACACAAAATATTTTTAGACAATGAGGTCTCCATGAAAGTGAAAGTGAAGTCACTTAGTCATGTCTGACTCTTTGTGACCCCATGGACTGTAGCCTACCAGGATCCTCTGTCCATGGGATTTTCCAGGCAAGAGTACAGGAGTGGGTTGCCATTTCCTTCTCCAGGGGATCCTCCTGACCCAGAGATTGAACCCGGGTCTCCCTCACTGTAGGCAGACGCCTTACCATCTGAGCCACTAGGGGTCTCCATAGAGGTATACAAAATTTATGGTTCTACAAGGAACATATCCTTTTTTAAAGTTTGGGAAGTCTGGATTTGTAGTAGAAATTTGTAGTACAAGGACACATTTTCCCCTCTAGCTGTGCTTGGCAGCCTAGCAGCTGGGATGGAGAAGTAATTGGGGGGATTTATCTAAAGTTAAGATTGTATAAAGTAGATGCAATGGAAGGTCAAGCGCACTAATTAGTCTAAATAGTTGTTAAGGGAAAAGCTGAGGCGGCTGCATATAACACTCAAGGTCAATAGCCTGCAATTCCTTGAAGCTATCACACAATAAGGGATTATTGCACCACATTCCTTAGTTTTGAACCTTGCTCTAATCTGTCCTCACTCCTTTGACTACCACCCTGACTTTTCCTCTTTTCAAACTCACTACCTTTTTAGAATGTATTGGATGTAAATACAGAAAATTCTCTAATCTGGGTAAAGAAAAAGAAGTTTATTGTCTCATATGAAAGGAAATGCATTCTCATATAAGAAGAAATCTACTGGAAGCAACCTAAATGTCTATCAACAGATAAATGGATAAAGAAAACGTGGTATATACATACAATGGAATATTACTCAGCAATAAAAAATACTGAAATAATATCATTGACAAAAACATGAACCTAGAGATTATCATACTAAGGAAAATAAGCCAAACAGAGAAAGCTAAATATCATATGATATCAGTTATAGGTGGAATCTAAAAACAATGATACGAATGAACTTGCTTACAAAACAGAAACAGACTCACAGACTTAGAGAATGTACTTGTGTTTACCAATGGGGAAAGGTGTGGGGAGGGATAAATTAGGAGTTTGGGATTAATGTATATATATTACTATATATAAAATAGATAACAAATGAAGACCTATTGTATAGCACAGTGAATTATTTTTTTTTATTTTTTAAAAATATTCATTTATTTTATTTGACTGCACTGGGTCTTAGTTGCTGCATGTGGGATCTAGTCCCCCGGCCAAGGATAGAACCTCCAGCTCCCCTGCATTGGGAGCACAGAGTCTTAGCCACTGGACCACTAGGGAAGTCCCAGCACAGTGAATTATACTCAATACTTTGTAATAACCTATAATGGAAAAGAATCTGAAAAAAAGAATATATATATGTGTATATAGATGAACCACTTTGCAGTATCCCAGAAACTAACACAACACTGTAAATCAACTATACTTCACTTAAATAAAGAAGAAATGTATTACCTCACAGCTTAGTTTCCTCATCCATAAAATGGAGATAATAGCACACCAACTTCACAGAATTGTTATGAAGATTAAATTGGTTTCAAATTATTTGTTAAGTGTTAAAAATATTTGTAAATAATTGTTTAAATTTATTTGCAAAATGCTTAGAGCAACAAGTGTTAAACATATGTTAAACACAAAATTGGTGCACATAGGAAATTTGCAAGCAAGAGCAACAACTCACTGTTACTTAAATTCTAAAAGGAGGTTTTCACATTCATTTATTTGTCAACTGTGTGCCAGGATCTAGGTAAATAACAGGGAATATAGAAGGCATAGAACCTGACCTCAAAGGGTGGTGACTATGGCCATTCTTTTCTTTTCACAGCAGGAAATCCCCCCTCCCCCAGGGCTGTTTGAGAGCAAGAGCAGGCATTGTGCTCTGTAGAGGCTGACAGCAAAATTTTGATTTCAGGGGTGATGTAAGGACACCAGACAGATAAGAGCATGTTCACTGGGCTCATTCCCTGGGGCCTGCTGTGTCTCTATTCACTGACACTGATGTATGGTGACTGCCCTCTGTTCTCCTCCTTAACTGGTGGTAACTGTTTTGGTCTGAATATTTGGAGGTTTGCAAAGGTCTTGACATCAACACATCTTCACAAAGAAACTAAGTAGTAAAAGGAAAAAAAAGAAAAAGCAACTCAGCAATAAAAAAGATAAATAACAATTAAAAATAGGCAAAGAATTTGAATAGATGTTTCTCCAAAGAAAATAAACAAATGGCCAATGAGCATTAGACAAGACACTCAACATTATTAAGTCATCAAGGAAATGCAAATTAAAGCCACAATGAGATACCAGCTCATACCCACTAGAATGGATATAATCAGAAGACATACAATGATAAATGTTGGGGAGGATGTGAAGAAACTGAAATCCTGATCCACTGCTGGAAGAAACATAAAATGTGCAGCCACTTTGGAAAACAGTTTGACATTTCCTCAAAAAGTTGAACATAAAATTACCATGACCCAGAAATTTCACTTCCTGGTATATTTCCAAGAACGAGGAAACATGTCCACATAAAAACTTGTGCACAAATGTTCATAGCAATATTTATAATAGTCAAAAGTGGAGCTAGACCAAATGCCTATAAATGGATGAATAAACAGATAAGTGGTTTATCTGCACAAAAGAATATTATTTGACAATAAAAAGGAATGAAATCATGATACAGGCTACACCATGGATGACTCTTGAAAATATTAGGCTAAATGAAAGAAGCCAGACACAAAAGACCACATATTGTATGATTCCATTTATATAAAATGTCCAGACTAGACAATTCCATACAGTCAGAAAGTAGATTGGTGGTTGCCTGGGGCTGGGGAGAAGGGTTGGAGAGAAATGCGGAAAGACTGCCAATGGTTATAGGGTTTCTTTTTGAGGTGATGAAAATGTTCATCTCTGTGGATATACAAAAACCACTGTGAAAGGATGAGTTTTATAGTAAATTATATCATTATATCTCAAAAATCTCTTACCTAATAAAAAAAGAAACATTACTATCTGATTGGGCCCATGCCAAACCACCATCCATAAAGATTAGAAATCAAACTCTCATCATTTTCCTTCCTTGTTCTTCTTACCTGGGGAATATAAGAGACTGGAAGAAATCTAGAAAAGTCCTTTACTCCATTCTCCTCTTCCAGGCAGAGAGACAAAACATCCAGGGATGTGGATTTTAAAATGCAAGCATGCATGCTAAGTCGCTTCAATTGTTTTCGACTCTTTGCGACCCTCGGGCTGTAGCCCACCAGGCTCCTCTGTCCATGGGGTTCTCCCTGCAAGAATACTGGCGTGGGTCACCTGCACTCCTCCAGGGGATCTTCCAGATTCAGGGATCGAACCTCTGACTCTTGCGTTTCCTGTACTGGCAGGTAGGTTCTTTACCACTAGCACCATCTGGGAAGCCCCAGATTTTTAAATGCAGCCCTCCAAATTTTAATGTCTTGACATGATCAGATTATGAAATTCCCCCAGAGTAGTGGAATATGAGGACAGAATAATAAGGGTATGAGGTGCACTTAAGGTAGGGAATTCCTCGTGGGATGCTTCATAGGTTGCTGCTACTGGGGAATTTCACTGCAGAAAAGTTATCCTGTTGCTAGGCAACACTGCAGCTTGAATTGAATTCATGGTGATCAGACTGCGTCACATAAATTCACGATTCTTATTCCTATCTCCAGTAAGAAGAGTACAGATAAAAACTATTCTTTAAATTTTAAAAAAGGTATAATCACAGCATTAAAGAAAATTGAAAAAACCAGGACTCATATACTGCTCATTTAAATAGAGGGATTAAAATTTCTGTATATTTGCAATTATGCACAAGCATACATTTTTTGATTATAATTGCAATGTGCGTACCACCTAACAGTCTGCTTTTTCCTTTAATGTGTTATAAGAAGGTCCCCATAGAGTTACAAAGTCTTCCTAATGATTATTTTAAATGACTACACTGTTACTCTTTTTGGCTCATGTCCCATAGTTTGCTAAACCTTTGCTTTTTCACTGGACATTTATGCTCTTTTTCATTTTTCCCCTTTGTAGAAAATTCTAGAGCACATGGTTTCTTTGAGAAGAATGTATAATACAGGAGCTCGTTGAGCTAAGTACTGCTCTTCAATGACTATATTTAATTAGCCTCCGTTTTTTATAGCCATTTGGAAATCACTTCAGAAGCAGATTTATTCCATCCAATCAGTCATTTCTCCAGAGTGGGAAGACTGTCTCAATGCTTGGTTGAGTCTTAAAGCTATCTGTGTGCCTGGCAAAGAACTCCAAGGGAAGCTTTACATTTTGAGATTGCCAATTGCGTGGAATGTGGCTTGGAGAATTAACAAAAACCACAGGAATGAAAGGGAATTCTCTCTACTGAAAAGAATGGTACTCCTTCAACAAACTGGTCAAATGCAGATCTTGTGAATTTTTAAGAATTTTAAAAGGATTACGAAAATAAAAGGAATTTTATCGTCTTCAATTTCAAGATTGTCACAGTTTGCTAATCAGATGTCTCAAAAGGTTTGTGTGAGATTGGGGCTTTTCTTATAAATATTTTACAATCTAACTGCCTCATTTATTTGCTGCACTTAAAAGGGGTACAGGTTAGACATCTAAGTAAAATGCCAACTGTTTCATTTAAGAAGGTTTGATGGTTAGGGATTTCAAATATATAACTTCAATTATAGCCATTATCAAGGCTTTCAAAAATGAACATTTGAAAGCTTTGTAGAAAAGAATTAAAATAGTTTTCCCCAAGTTAAAACAAAAAATGGAAATTTTCAATCAGAAGGTCTGTGTGTTATTTTTGAAAAATCTACTTTAGATCAGAGAGGTAATGTAGTTCTGTTGTCAAAAAACCAAGCTCTTATCCCTTTGGCCTTTACCTTTCAAAACTGAAATGTTGCAAATTGATTTTGAGATGAGAAACCCTGCTAATGTCAGTTGAATGCTTATCCTGGAAAATTTTGCCATTTCAAATAGAAAAGCCTCTATAGGCTTTCTCTGATTCAGCAGCAGCCTGCTTAGCATTAAGAAAGGGCAAGCCAGACTCCAGAGTCGGGTAATTATGGCTGAGCTCTTGGATATTCTCTTTGGGAGATAACAAGGTCGGGTCTCCCCATATTACAAGATGCCAGGAGGAGCTGGCTGGCTGGCTACATCCTGCATTTTGAAAGTGGTTCAGCTTGGAACACTTTCACAGCATCAAGTAAAGTTACAACCCTTGCCAAATGGAGATTGCTTTAAAAAGAAGCTGACTGGGAATCAGGCTCTAAGCAAAGGATCTGCAGAGATCTTGGAGCAGGAGGCCATATTAATCATTCATGACCACGGGGATGCTCTCTAACTCAGAGCAAACATTTGTTCTGAAGGAACAAAAGCATCTTATTTATTGCAATTCAAATGACTCCCCAAGTAATCAAATGAGAATTTTATAACTAGTTAGAATTAAGTATCTGGTAATTCCCTTTTACTTTTTTTTTTTTTTAAATTCAGGATTATTGAGGCAAAATTCACTCTTTTTCTTGTGTATAATCCTGTATTTTGATGAACGTAAGACGACCATAAGCAAGATAAAGAATATTTCCGTTTCTCCAGAAAGTTCCCTCAAGCCCCTTGTAGTCTGCCCCTTTCTCTTTCTCCTGTCCCTGGCAACCATGATCTGTTTTCTGTCTTGACAGTTTTGCTTTTTCGAGAATGTCATATAAATGATATCCTACAAGATCTCGCCTCTTGAGTCTGGATTCTTTCACTTAGGATTCTTTCATGAATTTGTGATTCATCTGTGTTGCATTTTTCAGCAGTTTGTTCCTTTTTATTGCTTAACAACAGCATCTCATTGTATAGATGTACCACAACTTGTTTATCCATGTACCATTCTGGTGGATATCTGAGTTGTTTCCCTCATTTTTCTTTAATATTTTCCTTTCACATCATGATTTATAGCTTACAAAAGCTCTTTTCCCTTCACTTATGTCCTATCTCTGTTCCTTCTGGAGCATTTCACATCATCCTATATGTCAACCACTTATTCAACCCATTCCCAACACCAACTCTGTTTAAGAACCTAAATACTCTCGGGATGTGCCATTTTTATTCAAGATTTCCTCTTTCCAGGCACCATGTGCTTCTTCCTTCTGTGTGGGCAGCTTGATCCTAAGTGCCCCAGTTACCACAGTCTTTGATCTCTCTCCTGAGAAACAGCCATGGTGGCCATTCTACAAGCCTGCGGGCCACTGTGAGGGAGCACTTGGTCTTTCTGCTATTAGTCATCAGCTGTGACTCAGTGCTACAAGTCTTTTCTTTTTCATGTCCAACTTAAAAAATTATTTATTTTAATTGGGGGCTAATTATTTTACAATATTGTAGTGGGTTCTGCCATACATTGACATGAATCAGCCATGGGTGTACATGTGTCCCCCATCCTGAACCCCCCTCTTACCTCCCTCCCCATCCCATCCCTCAGGGTCATCCCAGTGCACCAGCTCTGAGCACTCTGTCTCATGCATCAAACCTGGACTAGCGATCTGTTTCACATATGAAAATATACATGTTTCAATGCTATTCTCTCAAATCATCCCACACTCGCCTTCTCCCACAGAGTCCAAAAGTCTATTCTATACATCTGTGTCTCTTATGCTGTCTCGCATATAGGATCCTCACTACCATCTTTCTAAATTCCATATATATACATTAGTATACTGTATTGGTGTTTTTCTTTCTGATTTACTTCACTCTGTATAAAAGGCTTCAGTTAGAGCCTTCTATCCACCTCATTAGAATGGATTCAAATGTGTTCTTTTTAATGGCTGAGTAATATTCCATTGTGTATATATACCACAGCTTTCTTATCCATTCATCTGCTGATGGACATCTAGGTTGCTTCCATGTCCTGGCTATTATAAACAGTGCTGCGATGAACATTGGGGTACACGTGTCTCTTTCAGATCTGGTTTCCTTGGTGTGTATGCCCAGCAGTGGGATTGCTGGGTCATATGACAGTTCTATTTCCAGTTTTTTAAGGAATCTCCACACTGTTCTCCATAGTGGCTGTACTAGTTTGCATTCCCACCCACAGTGTAAGAGGGTTCCCTTTTCTCCACACCCTCTCCAGCATTTGTTGCTTCTAGACTTTTAGATAGCAGCCATTCTGACCAGCGTGAAATGGTACCTCATTGTGGTTTTGATTTGCATTTCTCTGATAATGAGTGATGTTGAGCATCTTTTCATGTGTTTGCTAGCCATCTGTATGTCTTCTTTGGAAAAATATCTGTTTGGTTC